>NC_051399.1:27450288-27467788 GCF_015228065.2 Penaeus monodon
GACCGCAGCTGTGAAAAACGTCACGCGGAAAGGGATCCGAGCCGCCGTCCCCTCAGCTGGCGAGCGGACGAGGCCAGGTGGCTGCATGACCCAGCCCGGCGGAGGTCGTGACCGGGAGGCCGACGATGACGCAGGGCGCTTGTTTTCGGGGGACGGCGAGAGCGGGGGCGGGGAAGAGGGAAAAATTGGAGAGAAAGGGGGAGAGGAAGAAGTGTGAGGACTGCGAGATGATGATGTACTTAAAAATGGGTCATAAAACAGAGGAAAAACTTTCGTCGATTGTGTGTTTGTTTTGTGCGTGCGTGCGTGCTCATACATGTAAAATTTAATCCAAAATATCTGCAGGTTCCACTGCGGTGGAAACGAAACTTTTTTTTGCCTGTGTACTACGTAGGTGTTGATGTATGCGGATGTGTAAATGAAGGTGGGCGTGGGAATTTTCTTGTGCGGCGCTCGCGGTGATGGTTTGGGCAGATCCTCTCCGCTGGTCTTAGTTGCTTTTTTTTTAGTCTGTGCGTTTGTTTGGAGGCTCTCTGTTCTTTAAGGGTTCTTTGTAGATGTTTCGTGTACAAACGGTAACACTTTTTCTCAATGCTCCTTCCTTCCGCCAGTTTAATTTCCGTATTTCTTTTTTTCTTTCCTTTCTATCATTCCTCACTCCCACTTCCCTTTCAATCCCTGCTCTCCTCTTTTTTTCTCCTCCCCCCCTCTACAACCGAACCTTCCCCCCCCCCCTCTCTCTCTCTCTCTCTCTCTCTCTCTCTCTCTCTCTCTCTCTCTCTCTCTCTCTCTCTCTCTCTCTCTCTCTCTCTCTCTCTCTCTCTCTCTCTCTCTCTCTCTCTCTCCCCTCCCTCCCTCCCTCCCTCCCTCCCTCCCCTCTTCATCGCCCTCTCCCTTTCTTCCCTATCCCTCCCCCATTCCTTCCCTTTCTCTTTCCCTCTCCCCCTTCCCCTTCCCCTTCCCCTTATATTTCCCTCCCCTCCCCCTCTCCTCCCCTCCCCTCCCCCTTTCCTCCCTTCCCATTGTTTACCTCTCACCCGCCTCCCCTACAGCCAAACTTCCCCTCTCCCTCTCCCCGTGTCTCTCGTCCCCTACGGAAGAGGCACGTGTGGCAGCGGGTTTATGGGGAGGACGTAAAAGCCTGATATACACTGAGGGGAGAATCCGTAGGACAAGCCGAGGGGAAAGCAGGTCTGTTGTCTGGGATGGCGGCGTCTGGAAGGAACGGAAGGAGGAGGAGGAGGAGGACGACGACGACGACGACGACGACGACGACGACGACGACGACGACGACGACGACGACGACGACGACGACGATGACGATGATGACGACGCGTCGGGGTTTTCGCGTTAATTCTTTGCATTTGTCTTTTTCCTTTTATTTTCATTTTTGTGTGTGTCGCGTACGTGTCTTGATTTTCCCTTCATGTTTTCCGTCTCCTCTTTATTTCTTCTTCATCTCCTCCTCCTCCTCCTCCTTCCCCCCCCTCCCTCCCTCCCTCCCTTAAAAGTCTCTCCCTCCTCTTCCTCTTGCCCATCCCCTCCCACCTCTCCTTGCCCTCTCTCTCTTCCTCCCCCTCTCTCCCATCTCCGTCTCCTTATCTCGCAGAGGAAGAGAGCGGCCGCCTCCATCCAACAGCGCTTCTACCGACGCCCGAGAGACACGGAACCTCCCTGCTTTTCTTTCTTTCTCTTCATTTTCCTCCTCCTTTTCTCTCCTTGTTCTTCGTTTCGCTTCGTTTCCGTCGTTTTTCTTCCTCCTCGGTTTCCTTGTTCTTCGTTTTCCCTTCGTTTTCGTCGTTTTTCTTCCTCCTCGTCTTCCATCTGTTTTTTTTTTCTTTCTTTCTTTCCTTTTCCCCCATATTTTCTTCTTTTTTTCTCCCTCCTGCCGAGAGACGAATGGTGGGGAAGGAAGACACTTATAATAAAATAAAACAAAAAAGAGGTGATAAAGAAAAAAAAATGGTTACGAAAGAAAGAAAGGAGGAAAGGAAGGCAGCGAATAAATATGAGACGAAAGAGAAGGCAAGCAAAGGGATAAACAGAGGATGAGAAATGAGGAGAGATTATTATTTAGACAAAAGAAGAGTGAGGGAAAAGGGGTTAAAAGGAGAGCCCGAGTTTTCCCGGTGTGCAGAGCGCGGTTGAGGGCTATGGCAAGAATGTGTTGCGACGATACACTGGGGGAGGGAGAGATGCAAGGAATGAGGGGGGGGGGCAAGGCAAGAGGGGGGAGAGGCAAGGGGAGAAGAGGGAGGGGGCAGGGCAAGGCAAGAGGGGGGAGAGGCAAGGGGAGAAGAGGGAGGGGCAGGGAAGGAGAAGGGGGGAGGGCAAGGGAGAAGAGGGAGGGGGCGGGCGGCAAGAGGGGGGAGAGGCAGGGGAGAAGACGGGAGGGGGGCAGCGGGGAACATGTTAGGGTGAGAGTGAGAAGGGGTAGAACACAGTAGGCCTGCCTGCACTCTCTCCTCCTCCTCCTCCTCCTCCGTCTTTTGCTCATCTTCTTTCCTCCCCCTTCTCTTCCCTCTCCTCGTCGTCTTCTCGCTCTTCAACTTCCTCCCCCCTTCCTCCTCCTATTTCCTCCCTCTCACTCCATCCTTTGCCTCCATCGTCTTACCACCTCCTCCACCCTCTCCCCTCCCCCTTCCCTCCCCCCTCCCCCCTCCCCCCTCCTCTATTTCCCTCCTCTTTCATTTCACACTCTCTTCCTTTCATTCTCCTATCCCCCAACTTTCCTTTCCTTTCTTTCTTCCATTCTTTCTTTTTTTTAATCTCATTTCCTTTTCTTTTTCTATCTTATCCCATTTCCTTTTCTTTTTCTTTCTTATCCTATTTCCTTTTCTTTTTCTTTCTTATCATTTGCTTTCTTTTTTCTGTTATTCCATTTCCTTTTCTTATTTATCTTACTTTCGTCAGGTCCTCAGCTCCTGGTCCGTTGTCTCCATTTCTCGGCTTTTCTTTGCTTTTCTTCATGTTTTTGTTTTTAAATGTCGAAATTATCTTTTCGTTCTTTCCTTTATTTCCTGTCATGTAAGGTCACTCCTCCTCGTCCTTGTCTTCCCTTTCTCGATCTTTTCCCTTACTTCTTTTCTTCTCTTTTTTTCATATCCTAATTCCCCTTCCTCTCTTCCGTTTATTCTTCTCTCCTTCATGTCTTCCTTCCTCTCCCTTAATCCTCCTCCAACTTTCCGTCTCGTTGCTCTTCCTTGCTCCTCTGTTGTCCTCTGTTCCTCCATCATTCTATTCTTCCACCTCCTTTTCCTTCTCCTCTTCCTCCTCCTCTTCCTCCTCCTCCTCCTCCTCCTCCTCCTCCACATCCCCATTCTCCCTCCCTCATTTTCTTTGCCTCCTCCTCCTCCTCTTCGTCCCTCACTCCATTCCTCCCACCCCTGCTCCCCTTGCTCCTCCTCCTGCCTCCTCCTGCCCCCACCGTCTCCTGTTGGAAGCGACGCTGTCAGATGAATAACGCCAGTTGTCTCAGAACGGACACTTCACTCCGAGGTCCCGAGCGAGTAAAACGTCTCTTCTCACTCCCTCTCTTCCGTCGGTTGTGGATCGCTTTCCGTTTTTGCGGGTCCGATTGTAGCGGCGGCGGAGACTACTCAATTGACGTGTCCCAGAGTGGCTCGCTTTGCATGCTGGGGCGGGTGGGAGGGAGGCTCCTTCGTCTGGGATCCGAGGCGAAGGTGTCGTATCGGCGGGAGATTGGGATGGGGAGAGGGATGGGTGCTTGTGTGGTAGTGGGTGTGGTCGTCGTGGTCGTGGATCTGGAGAGGCAGTAGAGCAAGGGTTGATGGGGTTGGTAGTGGTTGTGGTGGTTTTGGTGATGGTGGAGGTGGCCAGTGAGTTAGCAGCAGCAGCAGGTGACACGTCTCAACATGGCTTCTTTCGTACGGTGGTCTTCCTCCCTCGCCGCCACGACACTCGGCCCCAACTGCACCCGCTTGCAAGGGCTCCGGCGACACGATGTCAGCGGTGTTTGCAACTCAGATTGCATGAAGGCAATAATAATGCTATGTTCTAAGCCCTCGCTTGTTCCAGAAGGTGTCCCTGCAAGAGATGTTGAAAGTCTCTGTGTGTGATAAAGTTACATGTTTACTTTTAGGAGAAATATCGGAAATTAATTCAATAAATTGAGACTTTTTTTTAACTGCGTCGTTGTTTTGCTTGAAGGTGACAAGAACAGGTGTGGGGCGGGGTGGCAGGCGGCAGCACAGCGCTGGCGTCGGCAACACTGGCACCTGGCATTACTATTGATTACATGCAATACACAAACCCAGACACTCTGCCACCACTTAATGCCTCACCATTGCACTCATGAGACCATCTCCATGAGGACGACTTTGAACCAGCGCTCGACGCCTTCCACTTACGGGCTTTGCTGTGATTTACGCCGAACTAACCGCCGACTCTTTCCCGTCGGTGCCACATGCAATGCCCCTTGATTTGCCTGCTCGGCACGCTGCTCAAGGCTGCCGCTGACACCGAAATCGGCCGTGCGTGCATTGTCGCTCGCATGAGGCAATGCACTCGCTGTTCACGCCTCACCACAAGGCCTGTCAACCTCCGTGTCAAGGGAGTGGAGGCATAGGCGGAGGTGCAGAGGGAAAGACGCAGAAGCCGCTCAGCAATCGCCAAGACGTTTGAATTTCATCGATTCGTGCAACCTTGGCCGTGGCCGAATGTTGCATCTCATTTCGATGTTAGAGGAAAGGGGAAAGGGACTGACTAAGTGACAGACAGACAGACAGACAGACAGACAGACAGACAGACAGACAGACAGACAGACAGACAGACAGACAGACGACCTACCCTGCACCTGCCTTACTATGCCCAGTGCTTCTGCCCCTCCCCCTCTCCCAGTCCCACGTCGACATTCCCCTCTCCTCCTCCTCCTCATTCCCATTCCCTCACCTGTCTGCACCCCCAGACGAGTGAGGGGAAAGGCCCGAGGAGGCAAGGAGTGGGAGGAGGCCCCGGCTGGACCTTCTGACCGTCATGTAGGCAATCAGTGTCACATGAGCTGCTGATATTGGTGTCGGGATCGAGCGGAGGGCATCGGGGGTTGGAGATTGCGTAACGGCTGGTGTAGGGAATGATGATGCAATAGGAGTTTCTTCATCGATTACGCATTAAATAGCGAGATTGTGGTTGGATGATAGTCCGGACCCAGTGTGAATACAGTGCTCGACCCAGCGAGAGAGAGGTCTCCGTCGATCCGACACGCGTAAATCCTGCTTTTAATCCGAGAAAAAGACCGTGCGGTGCAAGCTGCAAAAGACCAGTCCCGGAAAGACTGTTCTGTTTACTGAGGAAATATGAGCTGCTCAGCCACCTCTGCCCTCTCTCCCCCACTTCCCTTATCCCCCCACCTCTCCCTTTTCCCGCTCCCGTCTTCCTCCATCCCTACTTCCCTTCTCCCTTCTATCTCTGTTCTCTTCTATCTTTCCTCTTCCCTGCTCCCTTTTCCCTTTCTCTTCTCCACCCTTCTGCTCTCCCCTTCTTCTGTCTCTCTCCTCTTTGCTTTCTTCCCTCCCCCCTTTCCCTCTCTCCCCTCCCCCTCTCCTCTCTCCCCCTTTCTCCATGGAACCCTCCCCGCGGACGGACCATCTGATCCTGGCCTTCACCTGTCCGGAAGTCGTGTCACGTACTTTTGTTTCGTTCCTTTTCTCTGTCATTATTCTTTTTTCTGTGCCACGAAATGCAATTTGCTGAAAGGCGCCTGAATCTGGATTAAACCTTTTAGTTGATTTATTGCGTGCGCGAAGGATTCTCTGCTTGTTTGTTTGTGTAGGAGAGTGAGAGTAAACTAGTTCGTGTTTGTGTGTGTTTTTGTGGGTGCTTGTGTCTGTGCTTGCTTGAGGAAGTGTGTGTGTGTGTGCGTGTGTGTGTGCATGTATACGTGCGTGTATGCGTATGAGTGTGTGTATATGTATGTGTGTGTGTGTGTGTATGTAAAGAGAGAGAGAGAGAGAGAGAGAGAGAGAGAGAGAGAGAGAGAGAGAGAGAGAGAGAGAGAGAGAGAGAGAGAGAGAGAGAGAAAGAATGAGAATGAGAATGAGGGCCGTCTTTGTGATGCCTCTCGCGATCCCTTTCAGGTATTCTTCAAGGCTGTTTGTTTAGACGTAGCCATGTGTATTGATTGCCGCAGTCTCCCCCAGCAGCCGAGGATAAGCATCGAAGGCGGCGCTGCAGGGGAACCGGACCCAAATCAACAAGTCCCACGACACGTGCCGTTTGTTGATCCGGTGTTGGTGTGTTTGTGTCGCCGCAACGAAAACAAAAACAGCGAGAGGAGGAAGAGCCTTTGCCGATCGGGTTTGGCTGTTGGGGATCTTCCTCGGAAAGGGTTTTGATAAGGGGAGGGGAGGGAAGGAGGGTGTGAGAGGGAGGATGGGCGGAAATGAGAGGGAAGGGGGGAGGGAGGGTGAGAGGGAATGAGAGGGAAGGGGGGAGGGAGGGTGAGAGGGAATGAGAGGGAAGGGGGGAGGAGGGTGAGAGGGAATGAGAGGGAGTATGGGAGAGGAGAAGGAGAGGGAGAGAGAGGAAGAATTGCCTGATTTCCTGATACAAGTATGAACGGTGAAAGGAAAGAGAGAGAGAGAGAGAGAGAGAGAGAGAGAGAGAGAGAGAGAGAGAGAGAGAGAGAGAGAGAGAGAGAGAGAGAAAGAAAGAGAGAGCGAGAGAGAGAGACAGAGAATATGAGAAAGAGAGAATATGAGAGAGAGAGAGAGAGTGTAAAGGGATGTCTCGTGGTCGTTGCCAAGACAAACGCGGCGTCTCCATTTTTTGAGATTAAAGACCAAGGAAGTGCAGTCTCGATGTTTTCTTTTCTTTTTTTCTTTTTTCAGTTTTTCCTTTCTTTTTTCTTTTGTTTTTGAGTGACGTATCCCGAGCGAGGGCACATACAGGAGACAGCTGTAATTATGAAGAATTAACAACTGTGTCACCATGTTAGGCAGGGGGATGCTAGCCTTAGCCTTCGCACTCTCTTGTTTTTGTTTAAATTTGGTGCTTTTGTTGCTTTTGCCTCTGTTTTGTTGCTTCTTTAGTGTTGTTTTTGTTGCGTCTGTAGTGTTGTTTTTGTTGTGTCTTTAGTGTTGTTTTTGTTGCGTCTTTAGTGTTGTTTTTGTTGCTATCTGTGTTTCATGTTTTTTGTTGTTGCTTTTGCCTGTTTTCATTGCTTTGTCATTCTTGTTTTCGTTTCTATTTTTGTTACCATTTCTTCTCTTCTGTTTGCGTTGCTTTTGTTTGTATTCGTGTGTATTTACTTTCTTTAATCGAAATGAAGTGGTTTTACTCTTTATCATCGCGTTCGTGTGATTTATTTTCTAAATTGCATTGCAAAGTTCATTACTGAAGTTTGGTTTGTTTACTTTTGTATGTGTGTTTATGTGTATTTCTATGTGTGGATGTTTGTTTATGTGTGTGTGTGTGTCTCTGCGCGTGTAGTTGCAGTGTCTCTTATCTGTATGTACAATCATGTTATTGCAGACACAAACCCGCACTGCCATGCTCGACCACAATAACAAGCCAGGGACACGCGTCTAATTATCCCTAAGAGCAACTCTGGATGTTTCAAACACATTCACACAGGCATAAATACATGCATATATACACGCATGTACACATCCACACACACGAAGCGTTTACACATATGGATGCATACACACTTACCCACATATCCAGACTTTTACTCATTCTCTTTTCTCACCCTCACTCTCATTCTCACCCTCGCTCACTCACTCTCGCTCACTCACTCACTCACTCACTCACTCACTCCACTCACTCACTCACTCACTCACTCACTCACTCACTCACTCTCACTCGCCTACTCACTCGCTCACTCACTCTCACTCACCTACTCACTCACACATATAAACACTCACTCACTCACTCACTCGCACATATACACATTCACACTTACACACACAAGACACAAACACACATACAGAACAAACACATACAAAACAAACAAACACACATAAAACATACACATACAAAACATACACATACACAAAACTAACACACACACACACACACACACACACACACACACACACACACACACACACACACACACACACACACACACACACACACACACACACACACACACACACACACACACATTTCCTCCGAGGCCGATGCAGTTGTGGGTGATTGATACCTCTCTGTGATCGATACCGCGATAAGAAGAGTGAGGAGGAGACTGTAGGAAGCGGGAGGTGGGGAATGGGGAATGGAGAAATAGAAAAACAAATAAACAAAGGAAGAACTGAAGTATTGGAGGTAGAGAAGGAGTGTTGAAGAGAGGAGGAAATAGTGAGGAGGAGGCAGAGGTGGGGAGGAGGAGGGCGAGAAAATGATGAGGAAGAGGAAGAGAAAGTGAAAGAAAATGAAGAAGGGGAAGAAAATGATGGTGATGATAATGGAGATGAGGAAGAGGAGCAACAAGCCCTGCCGTGTCGACGCCGTTGCCTGTTCCTTCCCTCGCCTCCCACTTCGTTCCCGCTTCTCGGACGCGCCACCGTCGCTTCATCGCCCTCGGCAGGAAGGAGTCGCGGTGGCACTGGCTGGGGGTAATAGAGGTAGTGGCGAGGGAGAGGGGAAAAGTGGAAGGGAGAAAGGGGGTGGCATGGAGTGAGGGGAAGAGCAGGGAGGAAGAAGAAGAGAAAGAGGTAGGGGAGGGGAAAAGGTGATGGGGAGGAGGAGGGGGAAATGGGAGAGGTGAGGGGAAATGAGGGAATAAATGGGAAGGATGAGGGGAAGATAAGGAAGTAATTGGGAATGGTTAGGAGGAAAACAGGGAAAGGGGGTAGGGGTGGGGTAAATGACGGGGAAAGGGGAGGGGATGAGAGGTTGTAGGAATAGGGGGGGGGTAAAGGAAAAGTTACCGGTCCACGCCTAATCGGTTTCCGTGTAAAAGGGCTTAGGAACCGATTTGTATCCTGAGCGATGGCGGATTCGTGTAATCGACTGTTTAAATGCCCTTCCTTGGCAATCACCCTCGAGTTTAGCTGGCGCAGGAGTGTTCTAATCCGCAAACGGGGACCTCGGCTAGCTTTTCGAATTCAGATTCTCAGCGGCTCAAAGCGATTCGGATACGCTTTTGTGTCGCGAAGTCTTGGCTTAGCCTCGGGCGACCGGCTTGAAGCTTCGTGTCTGGCGTCCCGCGTGGATCCAAACGCCACGTTTCATGTCCACATTTCCCCGCTAATTCTCGCCCGAGTTTCCCCACCTCCACACCTGTACACTCCACTGGCGCTCTCGGCGTGTGTGTAAAAAGCCCCACACCCCGTCGGTCGGCCTCCGCTCGCAGGTGCCCCCGACAGAGACAAAATGCCTCCAGCCTCCGGGCCCCGAGCGCGACGCGAGAGAATCTATCACGAGGCGATATTTACCGATACATCCCGGGGGAAGGTTTGGTGGCGGGGATTGCGCGGCGGAGGTACGAAAGAGAGCGAAGAGGGGAGGAAGAGGAAGAAGAGAAGGAGGAAGGGTTGGAGGAGTTATGAGGAAGATGGGAGAGGAAAGAGGAGGGAGGGAGGAAGGGAGAGAGAAGGAGGGTGGGAGGAAGGGAGAGGGAAGGAGGGTGGGAGGGAGGGAGAAGAGGGGAGGGAGGATAGCAAGAGTAATGGGGAAGAGAAGGGGGAGGAAGATAGGAAGGGAATGAGGAGGAGGAGGAGGAAAAGGAGAAAGATGGAAAGAGAGGCGGAGGGGAAGATGGGGAAGGGGGTAGGAAGGCAAAAGGCCCCGAAGGCGGCAGCGTTGATGACTGTGTTCCGCCTGTGTCTGTGTCGCTTGCATCGTCCTCCGGAACCTGCAAATGGAGGCCATCTCCTGCTCCAGCTCCTCCTCTCGCTCCCGCGGGTGGGGGAGGGGGAGGGGGCGTAATGGTGCTACTCCTTTAGTGGTGGGGCCTGGGCTCGCTTTTTTAGTGGGTGGTGGTGATAGAGGAGGGAGGGAGGGAGGAGGAGGGAAGAGTGGAGGGAAGGAGGAAGGAAGGAAAATAGTGAGAGAAGAAAGGAAGAGAAAGGAAGAGAGAATAGGCAGGAAGTGGTGAAAGGAGAAAAGGAAGAAGCGGAGGAAGCAAGGTAAAATGGAAAGAAGAGAAAAGGAAAGCAGGTTGATAGGAAGGCAATGAGAGGAGAAGGGGAAAAAGGAGAAAGATGGAAAAGAGAGCAAGGGTTGAAAATGGGGCAAGTTGGAGTAGGAAGCAAAAGGCCCCGAAAAGGCGCAAGCTTGAGATAAGGAACGCCTGGGTCTGTATGGATGCAAGTCTGAGAAAAAAAAAACTGCAAAATGGAGAGCATCTGAGCTCGAGCTCCTCTTGGACACGCTGGAGAGGAAAGGGAGGGGTCTGTAATGGATGCTACGATCTGAGGGGCTGGGTCGATTTTAAGTGGGAAAGGTCTGAGATAAAGGAGAAAGGGCTGAGGGAGAAGGGAAGGAAAGCGGGGATAAAGGAAAGCAGAAGGTGAGGAAAAAAGGAAGCAAGATAAAAGGAAGACGAGAAAAGAAAGAAAAAAGGAAAGAAACGAGAAAAGGAAGAAGGTTACAAAAAAGAGAAAGATGCGTAAGAAAAGAAAAGGAAAGCAATCTGATAAAAATGGAAAGCAAAGATCTGAGAAAAAAGGAAAGCAAGGGTCTGATAAAAATGGTGCATATGAAGAATTCGAAGGAATAGAGAAGGAAAAGAAGGAAAAAATCCAAGAAAACAGGAGCATAATAAGAAGGCAAGGCGTAATTGGCAAGATTGAGGACAGCTGTTAGAGTCGCGTGTTGATGTGTGGGAATAATTAAGCCTAGTAGAGTGGTGAAATTTACTCTCCCCCTTCTCATTTTCGCTCTCTCTCCTACTCCCTCGTTCTTTCGCTGTCTTTCTTTCTGCCTGCTGTTCCTTCGCGAGGTGTAGGTTTTGTCCTAGGCTTGCTAGCTCTCTCTCTTTTTTTCTTTCTGTCTTTATCTTTCCCTTTCTCTCTCTCTCTCTCTCTCTCTCTCTCTCTCTCTCTCTCTCTCTCTCTCTCTCTCTCTCTCTCTCTCTCTCTCTCTCTCTCTCTCTCTCTCTCTCTCTTTCTTTCTCTCTCTCTCCCTCTCCCTCTCTCCCTTCTTCCCTCCCTCCCTCCTTCCCTCCCTCCTCCCCTCCTCCCCCCTCCCCCTCCTTTCCCTTCCTCCCTACCGTCCTCCCTTCTTTTCTAGCTCCATTGATCCTTCTCCCCCTGCCTTTATACCTCTCGATCTCCTCCGTCTTCGCTTCACCCTTACTCATCCACGCACTTCCCTTCCTTCCCTCCCTCCTCCCCTCCCACCCCCTTCCTTCCCTCCCCTCCCCCCTCCCTCCTCCCTCTCCCCTCCCCTCCCTCCCCCTCCTTCCTTCCTCCCCTCCTCCCCTCCCTCCCTCTCTTCCTTCCCTCCCCTCCCTTTCCTACTTTGCCGTGAAGCCTTTACTCCGATCCGCTCATCAAAAACTGCGCTTCGCAATGAATGGAACGGCCAAATCCCTCTCTTCCTTCCAGCCTGCACCGTACCGAATCTCTATGGTCCCTACCCCTACTCTCTTCTTCTTCCATTTAAAGCACTCTAGCCTAAAATCCGCATTCGTACAAAACCACCGGGAATTCTCCCTCGATTTACGTATTAAGAACTCCTTGCTCCATCGCTAAAGAAGCAATCTTTCCTTCTCCTCCTACCCAAAGACTCGCGCTAGTTTCTAAAGCATCAAAGAATTCCTTCACTTTGACGAGTGAGTCTCCCTCTCTCTCCTCAATCTTCCTCCCTCACCTCTAACTCAGCTACCCTCTTCTTAAACAGCTCAAAGTCATGCCCCCTCGTTATCGAGTAACCTGATTCCAACTCTCGAGTTCAGGCAATGGGGGTCCTGCCCGGCAATGACGTGCTCGTCCTTCACGCCGACCCCTGGTCGCATCTCCCCCTCCCCTCCTCCTCCCTCCCTTCTTCCTGTCCGCCCCTCTGGCCCCTCCCTCCCTCTCTCTCCTTCCCTCCCCTCCGCCCCTCCCTCCCTCTCTTCCTTCCCTCCCCTCCTCCCCTCCCTCCCTCTCTTCCTTCCTCCCCTCCTCCCCTCCCTCCCTCTCTTCCTTCCTCCCTCTCCTCCCTCCCTCTCCCTCCTCTCTCTCCTTCCTCCCTCTCTCCCTCTCCTCCTCTCTTCTTCCCTCCCTCCTCCCTCCTCCTCTTCTTCTTCCTCCCCTCCTCCCCTCCCCTCTCTCTCCCTCCCCTCTCCCCTCCCTCCCTCTCTTCCTTCCTCCCCTCCTCCACTCCCCCCTCTCCTTCCCTCCCCTCCTCCCCTCCCTCCCTCCTTCCTTCCCTCCCTGTTAGTAAAGTTTGCGGTGGAAAGCTATTAACGTCCGATACTAGATTATAAAAATGGGCGGAGAGAAAGGGAAGGAAAAGGGGGGAAAAGAGAATAAAGCGAAGGGAGAGAGAGAGGGAGACGAAGTATGAATAGGAGGTTAACCGATTATTTATTTATTCGAAAGTTTTAAAGGGAAATTTAGGCTAATGAAAACCAACGGAGTAGAAAAGCAAGAGGAATTGTTTGGGATTTACGTAAATTAAGAGAGGAATCTTGTGCTATCGATAAAAAGGAAGAAGGAATCATTTGATTTTAGTAAAGACGAAGAAAGAACTGCGTGAGTTTAATGAAAAGGATCAAAAGGAATTGCATAATTTTGACAAAAGTGAGGAAGAGATCGCGTTTTGAATAAAATTTGAGTCCAAGGGTAAGTAAAGATACCCGTGCAGATTGACAAAGGCAGACAGAAAGAATGACGCACAGAGTGTGAAAGAGAAAATTGATTGGAAATAGTGACGAGAGGATAGTCAGGCAAGGGGGGGGGGGAGGGAAATGGGAGGTGGAAAGGGCGAGGGGAAGCGTGGGTGCAAGTCTCCCGCCTGTGTCTCGAGGGATGACCTTACTTCCGGGGCCAGACTGAGGGGGCCGGAGGTGCCATTCGTCCATTGTCCCTCATGCGGGGATGACCTCGGCTGCCCCTCCCCCTCTATCCCATCCCGCCCACGCATTCGCCGACCTTCCTCTCTCTTTTCTCTCTTCACCCCTGCGGCAGACACCGCCTCTCCCCGTGTCTGCCGCCTGTGCGTTCTTTCATGTCTTGCTCAGATTATTTTCCAATGTGTTTTCACTGATAGCCGTCAATATTGCTGACGTTGTTATTCTATTGTCATTAGTGCTTTTTCCCTCCCCTTTCCTTCAACCCATTTTCCTTCCTTCCCTTCCACCCCTTTCTCCCTTCATCTTTATCTGTTAAAGACCCCCAGGCCTCACCCTGTCCTCCTCCCCTCTCCCTTTGCCTTCCCCCCTCTTCCTCTCGCTCTCCCCTCCCCTCCCCTCTCCTCTCCTCTCCATATCCCCCCCTCTCCCTAAGCCCGTCTCTCGTGCGACCGAACTATTCACAGTTGTTCGGCAGCAATTCCACCGGGAGATAGCGAAGGATTTTTACAGTGTTTACACAAATGTTTAGGATGAGCGGAGGGCAGGAAGTAGTCTGCCGCTGGAGTGGAGTCGGGTACGAGTGTGAGCTGCACGCTTGTTTTTTGTATATGACTCATGAGGACGGTGGTGGTGTTGTGTGACTGCTTGTGTCGGCATTGGTGTAGGCCTTATAGTATGGACCGGAGCGAGAGACATAGAGACCAGGGACAGGAAATCTGATATATGCTAATGAAGTTGTGAGCCTACGTTTGAAGTACGTATTGAGTGAGAGTGCATGGACATAAAAGTACGGAGTGCATCACTATAAACTGCAATACAGTAGCTTTTGTCCGTCCATAACAGTGGCGTCTAGTTCCAGGATTCATCCCAGTTTTGCCTAAGTATACATTAATCCCTGGCATAATCATGGCCGTGTCAGTCTATTGTGTGTGCGTGAGCTTAGCTTCCCCCGTGGCTTTGTTAGTAGCGTGCGCTGTGTACTTCCCTTTGTGTGGGTCGTTGGTATTCTCGGCTCTTCCTACTTACTCACCTGGATGTTGGTCTAATGATGTGTGCGCGTTTGTCTGCACCGTGATTAGGATCGTGTATCTATCAACGGTGCAGTACGTGCAATTACAGAAAGGGTCGGCCTTCATAAACACATTCGTGGTTTTGAGGTGTGTTTAGGTGTTTATGAGGTACCTTCCTGGAATAGTTGCCCGAGCAGTTGGGTCTCATGAACCCTGGACCAACCCCTTCCCCCTACCCTTCCTCAGGTCGAAGTTAAGGGTTGGATATGCTTCACGTACGTTAATAGTGAGTCCTAAAGTTTAATAGTGCGTGGCGGGGGTTGTTAAAGTGATGATTCAGCCGTTACGGGGGCGGCTGGAAGGGGCGCTACTTGGATGAGGATGCCACACTGTGCTCAAGAGGGTAAGGGGAAAGGGAAGGCAGGGCAAGGGAATGGAGGGGAGGGGGCACCCTTGGGACTGGGAAGGAACGAGTACCGGCGAAGGTAAAATGTGCAAGCTAAAACGCACAGCCGGAGAGAGAGGGGGGAGGACGGGATTGTAGCTAGGGTAAAATGCGTCCTAGACCGGGGAGCACGGAAGCGGAGGGATGCAAATGATACAAGTGAGGATAAGCGAAGAGGCCGAGCAATGAAGAGGTAAGGGGTTGTGTAAGTAAACACGGGTCGATATGCGAATGAAGAGCTGAGGTAGGAGTATCACGCGCTCCTCCTGAAGTTTCCTCGGCCTTCCCTCCTCAACTTCTGCCGGCTTAAGGAGGAGGATGTTGACACAACTTCGTAAATGGATCATGTGTCTAAACTGTGTATGGTTTGTTGCATAACGGAGGAGACGAGAAAACGGTTGTAGGTTTTAATATACGTATGACGGTTTATTACTTCCGTTACTCCTTTTTGCGTCATGTTCGTCGCATCCCCAGTGCCAAGGCTTGTGCAGGAGCGTGTCCAGAAATCGTGCCAGAAAGTCAGACCACCGCGCCCCACCATGCAGCCCGAGCTCTCGTCCAGGGTATTTTCTCCTACCCTTTTCCCTGGTCGCCCACGTCCTCCCGGCAGGGGAAGGTGAATGAGGTGCGTAGGGGCCGCCCGGGTAGCGTGGCGGCGGCGGCGGCGGCGGCGTTACGGCTTGAAACGCTCTTGGCACTGGCACCGCCGATGCAATGCCTTGCCACGACGTTTCTCTTGCCGGAAGTGATGTATTCTATGGCAGCAATGCGAGTCTGGCCCTCGCGCGGCGCTGCATAAACAGTGGCGGCTGCGTAGACGGAGGCTGTTGTTTCGAGGAAATAAATTTCGTGGGTGCCTCAAGGAGCGCGGCCGGTGACAGCAGTCGTAAGTCTTCGCACTGCGAAAAGACCGTTCGTGTTGGTTGCCTCTCACGCCGCCGAGGGGACAACGCTGGCGCCGTTCCAGACGCGGCAGCCGAACGCCCGCCGCGGTTGTGGCATTCATGGGTCAGGAGGGCATGCCTGCAGACGTACTCTACGGCGGGGGATGCCTCCGTGGATGCCAGTATTTATTATCTCTCATTATTTTCCTTTTCTTTTCTTCTTCATTTTGAGTGAAATAGAGTTCACGCGTCATTTTTAACGATTTAACGATCTCTTTTCTAACGTCAGCTGGTCACCCGGTAATGAGCTATATATTAGTTCTGTTGTTTTTTATCCCCCTGCTTAATAGTTGACATTAGTGTGTATTAGCTTTATATGCCTTGTATGCAAAGGTCGTCATCAGCCTGAAATGACCTTTAATGATACTCAATGACCAGTAATTGAGGCTCAACGAGCGCTGTAATCGGCATCGGAGTGCATGGCCGGCTGTGGTGACCCTGCACACCACTCGTGACCCAGGTCGATGCCGTGCCAGATGCGACGCAGTGCCACTGCATCCCCTCTCCTGACACGCCCGCTGCCGCACCTGCCCAGCCCCCCTCCCATCTTCACTCCCCTCCCTTTTCCTCCCCTCCCCTTTCCTCCCCTCTCCTCTTCCCTTTCCTCCCCTCTCCTTTCTCCCCTTGATTCCCTTCCCCCCTCTTGCTTACCACGTCCCCCGAGTGTAAATATTAATCATCTTTTCCTGGCGTGCATACCCATCTTAAAGAGACGCCTTCCTTTCCCCTGCTGCTGTTTTTGACGTCATAGTGCTTGCTGGGCCTCTCTCTCTCTCTCTCTCTCTCTCTCTCTCTCTCTCTCTCTCTCTCTCTCTCTCTCTCTCTCTCTCTCTCTCTCTCTCTCTCTCTCTCCCTCCCTCCCTCCCTCCCTCCCTCCCTCCCTCCCTCCCTCCCTCCCTCCCTCCCCTTTCCACCCCAGGATCGCCCCACGTGCTGCCCACTCCCCCACATCCCCTCCCTTTCACGTTTCCCTCCCCCCACATGGCTCTCCTGCCTTCCCTTCCGCTGCCTCCTCCATTTCCAGCCCTCCCTGCCCTCCTCCATCAGAGGCACGTGGCACTGGCTCTGTTGCCCCCCCCCCCCCACCCGCCCCCTTTCCTGTATCTTTTCCTCTCTCTCTTTGCTTTTCGTCTTTTATCTGGGCTTTCTGTTTTCCCTCCTTGTATCGCTTTGCTTTTATTCCATTTTTTTCCTTTGAGTGAAACGAGTACGCCGAAAGTCATAGAGATAAACGGGTAGGCGAGGAGAGAGAGAGAGAGAGAGAGAGAGAGAGAGAGAGAGAGAGAGAGAGAGAGAGAGAGAGAGAGAGAGAGAGAGAGAGAGAGAGAATCGATTGCGTGCGTGCATGGGTTTCGAGGCAGATCTCTTTTGTTGTCCCGATATTCTTGTTTGTCAGTCTCGGCCTCATGAATGTCCTCTCGACGTTTGCGAGACAATGTGCCCGGGGAATAGACGGGCGAGTGGACGTGTGTTCGGCTGGCGCGTGGCGATATTGTGTGTAGGGCAGTGGGTCTAACGGAGTATATGTATATGTATGTATGTATATATTTATGTTTATATATATGTATATATATGTGTATATATGGATATATGCACACACACACACACACACACACACACACACACACACACACACACACACACACACACACACACACACACACATATATATATATATATATATATATATATATATATATATATATATATATATATATATATATGTGTGTGTGTGTGTGTATGTGTGTGTATGTATGTATGTATGTATGTATGTATGTATGTATGTATGTATGTATGTATGTATTTATATATGTATGAATGTATGATGTACGATCATCATGAACATAATCACGACGACAACAAGGAGAAGTAAAACGACGAAACGGGGCGGAGAGAGGTGATGGCACCACCAGTCCGGGGAAGGAAGGGATTGGTGGTCCCAAGAACCAAGAAAGTGAGGAAAGTGAAGGAAGGGGGACGGAGGGAGGGGGGGAGGAAGAGGAGGAGGAAGGAAGAAGGGAGGGAGGGGGAGGGAGGATTAGGAGATGACAAGTGAGAGAAGGAGATGGCGAGGGAGGAAGTCAGAGGACAGCGTGAAGAGAGGAGAGGTGTGAGGGATGGGACCGGTTGGCTA
>NC_051399.1:27477788-27498536 GCF_015228065.2 Penaeus monodon
AATCATCGTATTGTTTATGCCTTGTTATGCAAATACCAAATTTGAGATAGACTAACGGATCATATGACTGGGGGATCGAAGGGAAGGAGAGGGGATGGCACGGAGGAACAATGATGATGTTCGTCTTGAACAAAGAGAGAGGAACCTTCTCGGCGTGGCGTGGCACTCGCCCTGCGACGCCGCGGTGCCATATGCCCACGCACTGTGGAAAATGACGACACAGCACATTTAAGCATTTTTGGGTGTAGCAATCGAAGAGGGAAAAGAAGGAGGAGAAGGAGGAAGAAGAACAGGAAGAAGAAGAAGAATAGGAGGAAGAAGAAGAATAGGAGGAAGAAGTGGAAGAAAAGGAAGAGGAAGAGGAAAAAGAAGAAGAAGAAGAAGAGGAAGAAGAAGAAGAAGAAGAAGAGGAAGAAAGAAGAAGAGGAAGAAGAGAAAGAGGAAGAGGAAGAAGAGAAAGAGGAAGAGGAAGAAGAGAAAGAGGAAGAGGAAGAAGAGAAAGAGGAAGAGGAAGAAGAGAAAGAGGAAGAGGAAGAAGAGAAAGAAGAAGAAGAGGAAGAAAAGAAAAGAAGAAGAGGAAGAAAAGAAAGAAGAAGAAGAGGAAGAAAAGAAAGAAGAAGAAGAGGAAGAAAGAAAGAAGAGAAGAAGAGGAGAAAAGAAAGAAGAAGAAAAGAAAGAAGAAGAAAAGGAGGCGAGAAGGGAAAATAGGTGACAGAGTTTGCTAAAGAATTGGCAATGACGGGAAACCTCTTGAGGAAGGGTTCCCCAGGTGCTTGAAGCATCGCAGGGCCGGTGGGCCGGGCCTTGCGAGGATTCGGGGATCCCTTCGGATTTCCCCTTAATCGTGCGTGCGCAAAAGGGTTTCCGTCGGAGCTGAGGACTTTGAGTAGGGCCTACGCCAGGACGTGCCCGGCTCGGAGTGGGCGGGGACCGGGGGCTTGGGGGTGCTTCAAGGTAGTGCCCTTGGGGGCTTCAAAAGGGGCTTGAGGCTTTCGCGGAGGATGAAAGCGAGTTTGGCCAGAAAGCTGCATTTAGAGGTTGGAGGATTAGCCAGAAGTGAGCGTCTCGGATTTGATTATAAAATGAATGAATGTGAATGAAAATGCCAGAAGGACTGATGAATTATTTCTTCTCTGTTTATTTATGCAATTGTCCGGCGAAGATACGAGTTGGTGTGGCTGTTGCTATTACTGAGCGACGAGTATGAGTGACTGAAAGCAGATACCACTTGGTAAGAGTGAAAGTTTGCATGCAACATTTTCAAGTGACGCAAGCGCAGGCATTCCGAGAACGAAAGTCATCAGTTGACGGTGCATTAGACGTAAAAGCGCTTTGTTTATGATATGATGGGACAAGTAGGGTAGATGTTTTAGGTCAGATGTTTTATTTCATTAATTTGCAAACTCCCTCTTTCGGGGATTGGTGTTTTGCCTTTTATGGTGTTTGGAATCCAGTCTTTCTGTTGGCTGAAGAGAATTTTGGGATTTAGTTTGTGAAAATAATAGGTCAAGCATTTTAAATTCAGTTTAAAGCCACCTGAAATATGAATATGCAATAGTCTCTCTCGCGCCCCCCACCCCCATCTCTCTCTCTCTCTCTCTCTCTCTCTCTCTCTCTCCTCCTCTCTCTTCTCTCTCTCTCTCTCCTCTCTCTTTATTCTCCCTCTCTCTCTCTTTCTCCCTCTCCTCTTCTCTCTCTCTCTTCTCTTCTTCTCTCCTTCCTCTTCCTCTTCCTCTCCCCCCTCTCCCTCTCCTCCCCCCCCCTCTCTCTCTCTTCCTATCTCTCTCCTCCTCTCTCTCTCTCCTCTCTTCTCTTTCTCTCCTTCTCTTTCTTCTCTTCTCTTTCTCCTCTCCTCTCTCTTCTCCATCTCTCCTGTCTCTTTCCCTCTCCCCCCCTCCCCCCTCTCCCCCCTCTCTCTCTCCTCCTCTTCCCTCTCCCTCCTTTCCTCCTCTCTCTCGCTCCCTCTCTCTTCTTCCTTCCTTCCTCCTCCTTCCCCCTTCCTCCTTCCTTTCCTTCCTTCCTTCCTTCCTTCCTCCCCCCTCCTCCTCTCTTCTCATTCTTCTCTCTCTCTTCTCCTTCGCCCTCGCTCCGTTATCACTCCTGACCGTAATCGGTCCGTACCGAATCCTGGTCCTTGGCCTCCCTCGAATGCCCCAATCCGGGTCTATTGTACTAGCAATTATGGAACACAGTTCCCCTGAGGCTTACTGTCGCAACGTCAACGCGCACAGTCGTATATGTTCTTTTTTTGTTGTCGTGGCCGTCATTGCGAGCTGACGGACTGCGTTACTCAGACCGGTCGGCACTCCTATACGGGTGCTGAGAATGTACTCGGTTTCTCATTGGTCTTAGAAGTTATGTGGAAACAAGGAGTAGGTGCGCGAGGTGTGGATACCTGAGGACAGGTGAAAGTGGATCATTGGGGCAGGGCGGGGGCGGAGGGAAAGGTCATAGGATACGTAGCGAAGGCAGGTGTGAGGGCGACTGACATGGTGACCAGGTGACGCGGGTCGGGGCACGGACCACACCTGCTATGGCCGTCACTTCGACCGCCTTCTCCTGGTTTCTTTAGGCGAGCTCTTTTGTGTAGTGAAAAACAAAGGAGGAAGCAATGCTTGGTGTTTTATTGTACATTGATAATCTCTCGTGAGGAATGAGTGTGGAACGCGGTTGGGCAGAATGAGCGAGAGAGTTGCCGGCTCGCGGCGGGTCCCCGGGAGAGGGTTAGGAAACAGCGCTGTATCCTGAGGGAGCAATTACGGCGTTGGGGCGATTACGGCATGGTGCAGGGCGAGGGCTAGCACAGGTGGCAACCAGGCAGACGGCAGCTGGCACACGCGAAGCCTCCACACGTGCGCGCGGCGGTCCTTCCCCACCTGCAGGCCTCGGCCGCACACGCTACCGGTCGTCCCTCACCTGAAGGGGTGCTGTCGGCCATCCTCGACGTCTTATAACTTGCCTTAAAAAAAAACGTACAGAGCGAGCACGGAAAGATTTTGGGAATATTGCGATCTTTCTCATTCCAGGGAACACCAACAAACAGAGAAGCTCGTCCATTGTTTACCTCGTGACTAATGGCCGCGCGCCTCGGCTTCATCGCACGCGTTCGAGCGTGTCCATAAATACACCGGGATTTATACCCTGTGCCGCGAGATCACGGACGACAGTGCTTTAATAAGTATAATATATATTTATGATAATACCCTAGCATTAAAGTTGGAGATGATCTCCTGCGGGAGCTCGCATAACAGGTAAAGGGAAAGCCCACGTCTTACAAATGTCCACCAGGCATGGCTGAACTGCGCCAGTGCGCTTGCTGCTGCGGGAAACGCATTGAACATTTAACAGCAAGAGCTCTCGCGCAGCCTCGAGGATGACTAATAGAACAAAAAGAGAAGGCACAGAAAAATGACACCAAGGTTAAGCTGTATCTCGATCATGATTAAGGTCAAGTGAAGGCAGACGAGGCCGTCTTGTCTTAACGATGCCGAAACTGCTATGGTTTCCTTTTGTTGGCGGTCATTTCGTTTAGTCTGTATGTTATATACACAGATGCATGGGCATGCAGTTATGCGCGCGCGCACACACACATGAATGGCAATAGTAATAATGATTATAATATATAATAGTAATAGATAAAAAAGAAAGAAATCGGAAAAAATAAGAAAGTGTACGCATATTCACAGACAAATGCATACGATTACGAGTACAACATGTAAACAGACAAACTTAATGCAAACTTGTATTCGCCCAAAATGAGTCTTCTTACGAATATAATTACGTGAAGATGAAAAAGCAATTGAGTTGAATCATAGCGAACAGCTCAAGCATTCACGAGCGCAAATTTCTAATTAGCAAGAATCAGAACGGCGTGCTTGTCGGTGCTCCGAGTCCGAAAGTAGACGACGGCCGGCGGGCGGGCGGGCAGGGGGGGGGGGTGACGACTCGCACGGGCGCGGTGGCAGGCCTGGCTCGTCGCCGCCCTTTGTTTCTGGCCCGAGATGAACACGTGCAATGATGCTCACTCCCTTGCACGTCCGTCTTGCTTGCTTGCTATGCATTGTGTCGCGCTTAGTGGGCCAAGAGGTGATGGAGGGGAAGAGGAAGAGGTTTGCATAATGCGGCTGGGGGGAGAGGGAGATAATGAAGGAGAGGCATAAGGTGATGGGGAGGTGGAGGGTGAAGGAGGAGAAGGAGATGGAGCTGGAGAGGCATAGAGAAATGGGGAAGTAGAGGATGAAGGAGGAGAAGGAGAAGGATCAGGAGCAGGAGCAAGAGGGAGGAGGGGAGAGAAATGCAGGCGCTGTGCTGGTGATACGCATTTTCCTCTCTTGCTGCTCCCGCTTTTCGTTTAAGCGGCAGCAGCGTTCGTAGGATTTCGCTGAAGACTGGCGCTCTTTGTCTGGAACGGTTGTAAGAAAGAAATCTTTTCAGTCTGAAGCTCATTAGAATGTTATTTTCTTTGAGACGTCGCAGCGTGTCCTGAGGCATGTAAACAACAATGGACTGGGCAGAGAGGGGGAGAGGGGGGCGGGATTTCTTACAGAAATTGTTCTTTCCTTTTCTTTGGCGACGACTTCCACTTGGCCGGATTTTGTAGCTGAGGAAGGGTGACGGTTGACGCCGTGTTTGTCCGGGTTTCGTTGAGGCTGGATCCCGAAATGCTCCTGGTCGGGTGGTCGCTGGCTCGGCACCGACTCCAAGCTGCTAAGATCCGTGAACCCTAGGTCCTTCAGTTGAATGGGGGATGCAAGGAGGAATCTCCGGGGAAGTAAAAGTAACGCACCTGAAGCTACCATTCCTATTCCCACCATCAAGTTTTTTGAAGCCGTGTATTCCCTTTACATGTTTTGACGAGTGTTGTTGCGTGTAAAAATCCGTGGGAAAATGTGGTTAGTATATCTTCTTTTGTATAAAATCATTTTTGCTTTTCTTTTTTAGTCCCTTTCCTTCTCCCTCCCTCCCTTTACTCTCTCTCTCTCTCCCTCTCTCTCTCTCTCCCTCTCTCTCTCTCTCTCTCTCTCTCTCTCTCTCTCTCTCTCTCTCTCTCCTTCTATCTTTCACATTCCATCCTTCCTCAATTTTGCGCCATCTTTCCACTCCTTCCTCTTCCTCTCTCTTCCTCTTCCCTTTCCCATTCCCTGATCTACGTTCATAGTCCTCCCTCCTCCTGTTCCCCCTTTCTCTGATGACATGGCGGCGTAGGTGAGGTCCCGGGTGTCCCGTGTCAGGCATGGAAGCGTGACGGGCGGAGGGTGTATTCCCGGCGTGTAATAATGGGCGGTGAGGTGGAGTGTATCGGGTCCTGGGGTGGGGTGGGTGGGTGGGTAGAGGGGAAGGTAGTCTGTCTGTCTGTCTGTCTGTCCGGGCCACGACAAAGGCTCGGGTCTGGTTTCAGCGACACCCTGACAGACACAAAACACGTGCTGCCCGACCCCGCTATGGCAAACTCTTTGGTGTCTTGGGATTTTGTTTTTTGCCATTCTGCCGAGATTATTAATTTTTCATTAATGTTATTAGTATCAAGGGGTTGATTTTGGGGTTTCGAACGTTTGGAAATTGTAATTGTTAATTAAATGTTCGTTTTGGCAATGTGTGTTGGCACGTCTGTTGTGCGTCAGTTATTGTCCAAGGAGTGATTTATGACGTGATACGTAGTTTTAATGACCGTTCATGGCGGGTTGGATTTGCGTCCGAGTGGTGCATTGATTATCGATGGTGTTTTGGTGATGCTGTTTTGTTATTTTTAGGACGGGCGGCCCGAAGGTAGACTCAGTAGTCCCAAATAATGTTAATTCTGCGAGGAATTCTAATGGGGGAAAGGATTATTATCTTTGAACGCGTGACCTGATAGCGCGCTCACCACCTGGCCTCGTCCCGGCCGCTTATTGGTGGAAGTGGAGTGGCTGTTGATGGGTCTTGGGCGCTGGAGGGGCTGCGATTGGTCAAGACACCGGAGGACACCCTGGCCGGGCCGTATCCTGTGCATAGCGCGTGCTGGGCAGGTGTCACGCTTACGATCTAGGTTGACCACTCGCGCATTTGTTTTCATTTACATTCGCCTATAATTTTCATCAGTAACAACGTAGCGACTCAAGGTTAGAATACAAGAACAATTTCCCCCCTATACAGCCACGGGCTGATTTCACAGCGAGAGAGAGCGAGCCGCTTAAAATGTCATCGGTAACGCGGTGCCTGGCAACCGAACTACGGAACAGCTGCGACGAACCAGAAGTAAGCAGCGAACTCAAGATGTCCAGTAGTTGTTCGATTAAGTGAGTGCTGGGCGGCGATCCTCCTGCTGGCCCGGGAGATGTGTTAGTGTTTTGTGCAAGTGTGTGGTTATAGAAAAAAATAAGGAAAATGCTTATCTGTTTGTCCGGTTTCGTGATTCCCCCTCCTATCAGGTAAGGACGTGTGCTATTTTAAGTGTCTTATATATTTCTGTGTTTATTTTTATTGGTAAAGTGTGGATATATATCAGTATTTTTTGCGATTACCTTTCATATAGGATATTTGTTTATCCTCTGAACGGTAAGAGACATTAATGCGAAATAGATCAGCATTGATAAAAGATAAGAGCGCGTGAGAGAGGCAGCACGTGATAAGGGCGGGCGGTGGCGTGCTCAGCTTTATTAAGAGCAGCAGAAGGCCTTACCGCCAGCTGACCTTTGTTCGCGCCTCCAGGTAATGCACCCGGTTGTCATAGCAACGCATGTGTAATCTGTTTGATGTGCAGGTTATTCGAATTATTATTTCGGAGAATTCGTAAAACTTTTGACATGGCATTTTGTGTGACGAATAATTGATGCCCGGTACTAAATTATCAGGAGGGTATTTAAGGATCAAGCGAGGCCAAATGACATTGATGTTGTGGGGAAAAACCGTTTAAAACGTTTTTTTGGAAAGCGAAGTTAATTATCATTGTTGTAAGTAATAAAGCCTTTCTGTGACGCAGTTAACTGCTGCTTTCCCCGAGAGTTTATTTACCTAATTGAAATCACAGCGACAGATAGCGTTGTCGCGAGTGATTACCAGGGATTACGAGTCTGATTTTGACATATTTAATCAACACATGTTTTTAAACTCGGCCGGACATGATAGAGAGGCGGGGAAGCTGTGCCACGGGTCAGCGGAAGTGTTAGTGAGGGTAAGTGGCGTGCCAGAAGGGGAGGGGAGCGGCGCACGTGGCCCTCAGTGCCAGCGCCGCCGCCCGTTATCTCCTGGAGCACCGCAAGGAGGTGTCAAACCGCCACCCTCACAAAAGGCACGCGCGCCTCACCTCACCTCTTCCACTTCATCCACTTCTTCCGATTCCTCCACCTCTTTTCTTTCTCTCTTATCTTCTCTTAAAGTTTCGTTCATTATTTGACTTTTGGGGAAGAAGGTCAAGCGATATGAGAAACGCGTGGTTTGAGGAGCGGGAAGTGGCATGTGCGGGCTACCGGAGACACTGTCCACCGCCTTGACCTCGGGATGACCTGCGCGCCCATCACTCATCGTCAGCTGCGTGTAGCGTGTCACGTTTGACAGCTGACCCTCCCTCAGGTCACGTCGGGACACCCGCAACAACCATATATCCTACAGTGGTTCCTGTGTTTCGTATGACACTTTTGTAACTTTATCTTATTTCTTTGTTGTCTGTGTTGTGTTCTTCGTTCATTAATGTTTCCTTCTTTTACTTGCAGTTCCCCGGTGAAGGTAGATCGTCCATATTGCGGTAAGGGGCCGCCGTCAAACCGGGGCGTGGGTCCGGGCATCACCAAGTCTTACAGCGTCGAGGGCGCGGCGCCCCCCGTCCCTCCCCACCATCTCCACCATGGGCCTCCTCACCACCACCATAATGGGAGCCTCATCCGCCGACCTCAGGTAAGCCCAACTAGTGAACATTTGTCAGCATGCCTGGCGACCGCTTATCGGTATCAATGTCAGGCGTTGATTTCAAGCTTATCTCTAGTACGAATCTGATGTCCTTTGAAAATCTTCATGTGTACTTAGAGGAGCGTTCGCCCACAGATGCCACAGGCAGTATCACAGTCGAGCGGGGTGGGCATGGGCGGGCGAAGGCAGGCGCCCCGGGGGGCGGCGGCAGATGACAGCAGCAACCGTGGCGGGCGGTGGCGAGGCAGTGGAGCGCCCGGCACCGGCCACGGATATGAACTCTCACAAGATCTTGCAGATATGCGTCTGGAGATGCTGGAACGCAGGTACGTATCGTATCCCCTTTATGGTATTTACTGCTGGTTTACTACAGTCATTTGGTCTTGATTGCGGTGAAAATGTACCTACAGTGCTTTATTAACCGTCGTTTTGCTCGCGCAGGTATGGTGGTGAGGTAGCGCGACGGGCGGCGGTGACCATCCAGAGAGCCTACCGACACTATGCCATGTACAAAAAGTTCCGCTCCATCACTGCCACAGCCAAAGCACAGGAGAAGCGCCTCTCACGGAGGTTCACCGTGGACGTGCCCGAGTGGAACGACACCTCCAATCAGCACTATCACGATGCGGAACACTTTATCCGCTCAGAGTTCGATCAGCTGCAGAGAAATCTGAGTGCCACAGGTGGGTCTCTTGCGCCCTTTTGTAAAACAAGGATAGTGTGTTCTGGCGCAGATTTTGGTTTCATTGCAGTTTGTTCATCCATTTAAAGAGCGTCATTGAATATTAAGTGTGTATAGTCGTGTACTAAGTGATTTCTACCGATAGTGTACGGCGAGGGAAGACGGCCCGCCCGGTCGCTGTCCCTGCGCGACACGCCAAGGACGACCACCCCGGCCACCTCCACGACTTCCTCGCGAATACAGCAGGACAACCATGACCTTCACGACACGCTGGCGGCCATGAATGACAGTTCCCTCTACTGTCATGTGTCAGCTCACTCTCCTCTCACGCCGACCTCCACGCCCACCCCAGCGCCCACGCACGCGAGGAACGGCTCCGGTGACTACCAGCACCAGGGCGACGTCGCCTCATACGCCTCCTCCAGGGATATCAAGTACATCTCGTCGGACGAGGGTGGCTTCGTAAGTACTGATTTTTAATGTAGGATTTTCTCTTATCCTGAAACTTCTCATGAATATCACTTCAAAGATATCATTAAAATGCTGCATTGCGTGAGGTCATATATCATGTCCTAATGTGTAAGCGTCTTCCTCCTCTAACAGGGAAGTCAGGACAGTGCAAATATGGCCCGTTTGACGGTGGTCAATCAAAGGCGAGGAGTTGGGCGTGGCAAGAAGATTCCGCCAGAGGTCCCCCGACGCTCGTCTTCCATCAAGTCCAGCGAGAGCAGTGGTAGTGTGGACAGGTCGGTATCACAATTAAGTATTATTGACATTTTATTATGATTGACATTTTGTTAGGATGTTTAACCTACATATTGCCATTATTACAATAGTTCATTTTGTTGTTGGTTTAGAGGCGTCGATGGTATTTTGAGTAGCTTCTAATATGAAATCAGGAATTTCATGGCAGGAAATATAATAGTTCATTTCTTTGCAGTGCTGCGGCGCTATCAACTGCCAACCACAGAGTACAGTGTCATCCACCATCTTTGACACCACCTTCATCTACTCCCTCGTCCCTCACTTCGGAAGGAGGACACAGTGACAGAGGCGCACTTAGAAGGTAAACAATCGTTATTTAAAACCATATTGTTATAGCCAATTATTTGTGTATGCATAAGTAACAAGGTGGTTATTTTCTTGTAATGTGTAAGTTTAATTGTATTTTTACAGAACTAATTAATCCTTATTACACAGGTCTGCAGACAATGGCTCTCTGTCCAGCGTTCAGTCCTCAGGCTCGGACTCTTCACTGTCTCAATCCACGTCTGATCGCGCTACTCCTCTATCAACCCATGACCAAGTTGATAATTCAGACTACCATCCCACTTCCCCAATATGGAAGCGCAAGAATCAGGTAGAGAACTTAAATGACAACTTTTCTGCATTCTGAAAGTTGATTTTTGAATGGTTGCAACTCATCTATTGCATGATTCTCAGTTTTGTTTTCTCAGAATGAGGCCATAATGTACTTTCAAAGGGCTGTCTGTGAAATTTGCAACGTCAACAGAAGACATTCAGCTAGTCTATTTTTACAATGATATGATTTATTCTTTGATTCGGTTTTGCTTTCAGCTTTGATTTAAAGAGTAATGAATGAATCATCACATTTTTGTTTCAAATTCTTTTTTTTGCTACCGAGAAAATTGACTCAGCTCTCAATAGTGTTCTTAGTGAGTGATCTGTTTAACATCTGAGTTTTCATCTGAGGCTCCAGTAGCTGTAAGATGGACCATAAATGTGCAGCAGAACCAAAAAGAAAATGAGTTTCACAATTCCACCAGCAGATGAGCACAAGCGAGGTCATCTATGACGATAAGCGGTTGAGCAACATCAGCGAAAACTCAGAAGATTCCCTGCAGTCCCATTCCTCGGAAGGAATGACTTACTCTCAAACCATCCCCTCACAGATCCCACACTCTGCACGCTACGCTCATGCTCATTATACCCATACTCCTCACATGCCCAAGGTAGAGTAGACAACTCTTTTATTTAGTTCATATTCCATAAGGCCACAAGTACACAGTTTTAAGTTTGGTTTTTGTTTCTTTTCTTTCTTTTTCTTTTTTTTTTCACACCTTTCAGTCTTTTCCCAGCAGATGTTTGCCATGTGTCAATATTTATGTCACAGTAATTTTGTTTTCTGCCCACAGTAAGAAATTAAAGGAATTAAGCTGTAAATATCACATATTGCTTGAAAAATTAACAACCCCCTATAAACAAACAGGTGCCAGAAGTTGTTCGAAAGAGACAATATCGTGTTGGCCTGAATCTCTTCAACAAGAAACCAGAGAGAGGTGTGACCTATCTGATAGGACGAGGCTTCTTAGAAAATTCCCCTCAAGCTGTAGCCAAATTCTTATTAACAAGAAAAGGTTTAAGCAAGCAGATGATTGGAGAATATCTTGGCAATCTTCAGAACAGCTTTAACATGGCTGTACTTGAGTAAGTAAATCTTTTATTTGGTTTAATTGTAAGATTTTCTTTTTTCTGCATTTTGGAAATATGAAATTTATGATGACTTTATAGACATAGATATTAATCAATATTGTTCCAATGATGCAGGTGTTTTGCACAAGAGATCGACCTGTCAGGTATGCAGGTAGATGTGGCTCTGCGTAAGTTCCAGACACACTTCCGAATGCCAGGAGAAGCACAAAAGATTGAACGCCTCATGCAGGTGTTTGCTCAGCGGTATTGTCAGTGCAACAGAGACATTGTGGCAAAGCTAAGAGATCCTGAAACCATTTTTGTCTTAGCTTTTGCCATTATTATGCTTAACACAGATCTTCATACTGCATCCATGAAACAAGAAAAGAGAATGAAGCTTGAGGACTTTATTAAGAATTTGAGAGGTAATTTTTTTTTTCTGAGCACATGTGCATGTAATATGAAATGGGTATTCTAACAGGAAAGACAATATATTTTGGAAAGTAGTGTTTTATAAAATGTTATTTTTATTGCCTTTTTTGTTGTTACCCTAAAAATTTGTTATTTTTTAATTTTTATCATGTCTTTTAGGTTGCATAGATTTTGATATATGTGAACTTACCAATATAATATCAGTTATTGAATTTTGTATACACAGGTATTTTTGATCATTTGCACATCTAATTATATTTGGTGATCAACAGGTATTGATGATGGGTATGACATTGAGCGTGAAATGCTGGAAGGAATGTATCAGCGTATCAAAGCCCAGGAGTTCAGACCTGGCCATGATCATGTTACCCAGGTTCTAAAGGTAAACAGGCCCATTAGAAATAACCTGTGATTTTATTTTGAATAATGCACAAAATTCTGTGTTTAAAGAAATGTTACTTTATCTACTGTATATTAACACAATCTCCCTATTCAACAGGTACAACAGACTATGGTAGGTAAGAAACCAAACTTGGCTCTACCTCACCGTCGCCTTGTTTGCTACTGCCGACTTTATGAAATTCCTGACATCACCAAGAAGGAGAGAGTAGGAGTCCACCAGCGTGAAGTCTTCCTCTTCAACGATCTGTTGGTTGTTACAAAGATTTTCTCCAAGAAGAAAAATTCTGTCACATACACCTTTAGGCAAAGCTATCCTCTTGCTGGTCTTGTGATATCCACAAAGGAGGTGCCACGTAAGTAGTGCTTTTCCTTGTAATGTCGTTAAAAGTAGTTTGTGAATATATGCTCAGTGTTTATGTAACTATACATTCTAATGCAGGTAATGATCAGAAGAATTAGTAAACCTAAAAATGATTATTTTCTTTCCAGATTATCCATATCTCATGGAAGTACGTCAAAGAGTTGATAACAAAGTCTTGATTATTTTCAATGCGCGGAATGAGCATGATCGCACCAAATTTTGTGAGGATTTGAAGGAGAGTGTATGTGAAATGGATGAGATGGAATCTTTAAGAATTGAGGGTGAGCTGGAGAAGCAAAAAGCTTCTTTGAGGGCGTCACGGCCCAACTCGACAACTGAGAACAGAGACTCCGGTGTTGCTGATATGGAACTAATGACTACAAATGAAAAGAATGGAACATTGAAATCAGATTCCACTCTGAAGAGATCAGCTCTAAGTAACTCACTATTGGACATCCATGAGGCTGGTAAGTTACATCATGATTTATTTGCATGGAAGTCATATATATTATATTTTGAAAATATTTACAAAGTTACTAACTCAGACACTAATTATGATTACTTGTTTGTAAATTTGTTATAAAAACTAAGGACTAAAATAATTTTTAAGTAAATATATCAGACCAGTAGTTTTACAGAAGTAAACTGTAGTTTGTTATAATTAGTGATAATAAAAACTGATGTCAAGATTAAGTTATTAAACTTTTGTAGATTATATTCTTACTAACTTGTATATATATATACTAACTAGAGTAAGTAGTATTATAGCAAGTTTACTGTAGTTCAAAAGGTGATTAGGAGTTTACATTCAGAAGTATTTCCTCATTTTAACATTTAGGCCATAGAGTTATATTTTAGAATGCTATTTTTGCACAGTTGAATTACCATTTAAAAAACGCATGTCCAGTATTTAATTTTTTTCACGTCACAAAATGCAAAAAATTACAAAAAAATTACAAAGCATGTTATTTAATTTCTTATTATTATGAACAGCACAAATTTTATTTCATTTTCATATATATATGCTAAAGGATGAATTTGACATATTTCTATGCAATAACCCAAGGCTAGAATGTATAGTTCAAGTAAATTAGTGTAAAAGTAGGATAACCTTTAGATTGCATCTTTAATTCATAATTGAAAATGTTTAACATTTCACCAAGCACTTCCACAATAGTTCTATATATAGATATAAGGTATATTTTGCTCCCAATGCACATGTATTGCCCACCTCCCCTACCACAGTTCAACCACCACTGCACTTACAGTAACTGGTGTACTGTAGTTCACCACAGTATAATTTGAAGTATCCACTACTTTAGATACTAGCACATTTTGAAGAGCTGCACTGCTTTTTATTGTATTCAGTATAATAGACTACTGGAGAGTACTGGACTTATTGCAGTAATTGTAGCATTTGCATTATTTACAGAGTAAAACATAACTAAACAAGTGTATCACAATAATAAAATTTGGAAATAAAGTATTCATAAATAGATATAAAAAATTAAGAACAGAATTCATGAAAGCCAGATTGCTTAATTAAAAAGAAAAAAATTGATGATCAATGATTTTATACAAAATGGTGTGCAGTGGTGTAAGTGGTGGTGTGGTTCACAGAAGGTGGTGGGCGGTCAGTGCGTCGGGGCAGTGTTGGCTCCCTCGACTCTGGCATGTCTGTGTCCTTCCAGTCCACTAGTGCCTCCAATGAAACGTCTCCTGCCAGTGGTCCTCAACAACCTGTCACCACCAGTGCCAGCCAGGGAGACCTACAACAGCAACAGCAACGGCGTTCTCTGACCTCAAATTCATCCTTCCTTGGTCAACTGTTCAGACCTCGTAGAACCTCACGTCCTGAACTAAATATGTCAGGAGTGGAGGTGTGACAGTTACATGAGCAACCTCATTTTTCATCTTCCACATAGGCATAGATGATCATGGGCAAGTCAGGTTGTATCTAGCCATATTCTAGTCTTTCAAGTGTACACACATGCATTCCAAATGGATCAGTGAGGATGAAGAAGCCCAGACCATCTATTCTGTAACTTGTCCTGCGTACCTCATACTATGTATGTGTACAGAGGCATTGGTACTTATGTAATTTAGTAGCTGTTATAAGAAACTAAACAAATTATACAGTGCCATTTAGTCAGATGTAGTCACACGTATATAACCCTGTGTAAAATACATTGTATATAAGTCATGTTAAAATAATAATCTGTGTAATATATACCTAATCCCACACTTAAATAAGTAATTGAACTTGTCCCAGACTGAGGCATCTATGTCTCCAGGCATTTTAGCATAGCAACTGCTAGTCTAAAGATATCAGGATTTCAAAGGATATCCAGAATATAATTTATAATTTTATTCAGTGTAATGTGTGCACAACAGTTAATGCAGATAGCAAGGTACAGTTTAGTTTAATTTAAACTGTATACTTCATTGTGGAAATTGACCTCTAGTCAGCACACTGATTCTGTCAGATGTTTGATGCTTCATAGGCAAATTGTTGGACTGGCTTGACCTTTTGCAATGTACCAGATTACTGATATTACCATAATAAAAACTCACATATAACATTATTGTACATATGGGATATATTGTTATCATTTTGCCAGCTTGATGTACAGGCTGTCTTTCTATGACAAATAAAGATTATGATGCAAAAATATAGACATGAATATTTATTACCCCCTGGAAGCTATTTACCAAATAAATATAAATGAAACACAATCATTTCCATACTATATATATTTGTATAGTTGTATTTACATTTTTCATTTCCTTCCTCCTCTTAGCAAGAATAATGCTAACTGCTCCTTTTCTTCAACTGGAAGACTGGTCAGGGTGTTACTCTGAACTAATTTTGCTCTCTTTGCCTCCTTGAGCTTCATGCGAGCTTTTCTTTTGCCACTGGAAGAATACAAGAATGAATGAATCAACCAAATAAGTAAAGTAAGATGAGATAAGCATTTAAAAAAAAAAAAAAAAAAAAAATCTACATACATACCCACAAAGTATATCTGATATATACTTTTATATTAGACAAGTAAGAAGGAAAATATGAAATAGTCTTTCTCACTAGTCTAACAGAAAACTATCAAAGTTTCTGAATTAAATGCTAACTTCCAGCAACTATGTCAAAATATATGAACATAATATTCAGTGACATTCTTTCTCAATGGGAAAATGAGGAAAAAAGTATTTCAATATATTACTACATAAAAGGACATTCACAATTAAATATGTACTGGCAACGTGAACAAGTCAATAAACTGTTCTCGTAATCTGTCTTTACTCATTGGTACTAGGTACATTTTTTTTTTTTTTTTTTTTCAATTTTGTATACAAGTAGATGGCTCCACAAAGAGCTTTGTCACCAAAAAGTCAATTAGTAAGCCTAACAGACCAAGTTTTTCTAATACAGTAATTATACTTACTGTTGTTATCATTATATTATCATTATTATTATTGTTGTTGACATTATGATAATGCTATTAATAATACAAATTTTCTGAAAGTAAAGGAAAAAAGGTAAATTTATGAGATCATGTAGGCCTAGTAAGTGATTCCTTGGCAGCTCAGCAGTTCTGGAGCCATCTATGTAAACAAAATCAATAAAAAAAACCTGACGTATGTGGACAAAATATTGATAAGTGGAATCAGAGGTTTCACTAGTAGTTTGCCCACTTCTGATGTCACTTCTCGAGCATGCCTCCACTGATCAAGCCCGCTCATCAGAACTTGCTTTTAGTTTTACTTGCATTATAACTTATATTTATCATGTATGTATGTATATAAAAATAAGTATGAGAAAATAATAATAATAAAGGTACATACAAGATAACAGAGATGATGGACAAGATTCCCTGATAAAGTATAGATGAGAAAGAAATGAAAAAAACAAACTCACCTTATTTTGACTTTCTTTTCTGGTTCACTTTCTTCACTACTGCTATCATCTTCACTACTTTCAGCAGCACCTCTCCCAGTATCACTTTCATCACTGCTCCTTTTAGAAGCATCTGAATCTGAATCTGAATCTGAGTCTCTCTTTTTATGACTATAAACCTTGTCAGGGTCAGGAAGGGAGTCAATGATATTCTGAGTCTCTTCATCAATATCACTCTCTTCATCTCCTTCCTCCACCATATCTTCAACTTCAATTTTTTCTTCAACATTTTTAGCCTTCTCTTTTCTTTTCTTAATTCTGAAAAACAAAAAGATATGATAACAAGTGGTATCATGAGAAATATATGAACATACCCCCCCCCCCCCCAAGTCCATGGCAGTGATGTACTAAATTTCTCTTAATATAAGGTAACTTATACAATTTTTACCCTTGAATCATTTTGAATCGCCACTGATTTCAAAATCATAACTCGTTCCGCAAGAATAATAATAAAAGCCTCAACAGAAGAAATAGCATAATCCTCAAAAGAAACTTACTCTTTCTGTTCCTTCTTTTTGCTTGCTTCTAGTTTTCTGTCAATGACATCTTCTTGCTTCATGATCTCTTGCAGTTGTGTAATATTAATTCCACTCTTTTGATCCTCTAGCTGTTGGGCAACCTTTGATGTCTGTTGAAAATAACAACAATGTAAAGGTAAATTTCTCTGGAGAAACTTAATTAAGAGGTGTGGTTTGGATTTTTTCGTTCTCTTAAACTCCATTTATTTTTCTTTCACTAGAATAGTTACCACTTCAATGCCTATAGAAACCTGCACTACCTATGCCTTCCTTCCAAGGCCATGTGTGATCAAGACAGTGTGACCTATGTGTCGACAACACCAATACAGGTCTGGTTAGTGGCTTTGATAGATTTGCATAAAGTATTAAAGGCCTTAGCACTATTGAAGATTGAAGCACTATAGACTGTGACCAGACTGAGATCATACAAATGTGACATACACATCCTTGTGAGATGACATTTCTAGAGCTGACATGACACACATGCCATTCAGAGGTAAAGGTTAACCTTGATGACAAAAGTAACAAGCATAAATAAATAAAGTTTTCTGTTCATGCAATATCAATCAAAATACTCAAGTTAATCTAATGACTGAACTAGGACCAAACTTAAATATATAAATAAATATTCCTTATCACACATAAATATTACTTAGTGACATATGCTAATTTACAAAGCTATCAATTTGAAACAGATATCAAGCATAAAAAGTTAAGTAAGTCACCTAATAATGATATACATAGACTGTCAAAGATGACAATAATTATGAAGTGAAAATACAATATTTATACTGTTAGGAAGTAATAGCATTACAAGAAGAATGTTGCAGGAATACATCAGTTGTCAAAAGGAGTATCTTTCAGTCCCCCTCTAGTTTGTGATGAGATATATAAATGTATGTACTCAATAATATTGTAAGATCATATCTCAATAAACAATATGGTGCAAACCTATCCCATCTCACCTCAGCTACAGTGATTGACTACTTACAAAATGAATAATGGCAACTATAACTGGGAGTGTCTCATACTTTTAACCCTTTACCGACGGGTGGCATGTACGCACATGCCACGGCATGGCTGGACTATCTGCCGGGGCATGTGGGTACATGCCATGGTGTATGTATGGACATGCCATGAGTTTTTTTTTTTTTTTTTTTCTTGTTACAATCATGGCAAAATATTATTGTCTGCCACTGAAAATGTGACTAAGTCGTTTTTAACACTTTCTCATTTTTACGATTTCAACTCCATGATGCCACACACTCCTTATTTTATTCAGACTATAGAGCGAATAATGATCAACTATGGAGTCTATATAACAACAAAAATATCCTTCAGTCCTGATTTATCAGGAAGTATGGCAAGTAGAGACTTTAGAAAATAATGATAACTGAAAATATAACATATGCTCATAGTATTACGAAGAAACGGCAAGGGATGCTGGTATTTGGCATGAGCGGTCGCGCATGCTAGAGCGATGATATAAGCCCCCGGCAGCAGGGCCCGGGCCACTATGAATACTACCCGTCGGGAAAGGATTAAAATGAAATTACATCATAACACTATGTTATAAATTTTGTATGTGTATTATAAAAAGACTGAAAAGTAGCAAGCCATTAAAAATAAAAACAGTAATAGTAATACACTACAACTAATACTATAATATGTAGCTCCACAACATTAACTAATCTTACCTGCTGTTTCTCGGGGTTCTTCACCTCCACACCCTCTTCATTGAACACAATTTTGGTGTTGAGGACAATGTTCTTCTTCATTAGCTTCTTGACAACAGCTTGCTTGGTCAGTGGCTTTTTTCTTAGAACTGACAACAAGAAGGTCTTCTGGGAATGATGCAGATTCTGACTCCTCCTCCTGTTCAATTTCAGCTTGTTCTTTCTTGATGCTTGTTAAGAAGTCCTCCTCATCAATGTCATCTGCAGTGTCAATGAGTGGGGTAATGATGAGAATTATAGTGAGAGTAATAGAGGCTGATGATGATGATGGTAATGGTGATAGTAGTACTGTGTAGGTACAAATACCAATGAAAATACCATTAAAAAAATAAATTGATAAACTATTATAAAAATATATACCATACTGATAATAATCATGGCCCTTAATATTTGCAAATTTACTTATACATAAGCTTTGCCTAATTATATATCAAGACATATAAAAGATGGAGTTGTGAAATACCAGTAAAAAGCAATAGAAAGCAAAAACTGTTAAATATAGAACTTTCCAAGAGACTGACATAAGTGAAAATGCACCAAGGTATTATGCTGAATGTGGTGGTGGTGGTGGTGAGAGAGGAGGAGGAGGAGGAGGAGGAGGAGGAGGAGGAGGAGGAGGAGAGGAGGAGGAGGAGGAGGAGGAGGAGGAGGAGGAGGAGGAGGAGGAGGAGGAGGAGGAGGAGGAGGAGGAGGAGGAGGTGGAGGAGGAGGAGGAGAAGGAGGAGGAGGAGGAGGAGGAGGAGGAGGAGGAGGAGGAGGAGGAGGAGGAGGAGGAAGAAGAAGAAAGGAGGAGGGGGAGGAGGAGGAGGATTTTTTAAGGTGCTTTATGTATAGATACTGTTCTTTACACATACATAAATAAATATATGGTTAGATATGTATACATTTTAAAAACATATTTGAAAAATTTCCATAGACCTAATATTAGTTTCATATTCATAAAATTGTGCAAGTAGATGAGCAGCAACATGAATCCATACAATTGACCACAAAATTTGTTTTGTTACATAATTCAGATTCCAGAAAAATCCATTAAAACTTTATCTGGAAATAACAGTCTGGGGTCCAAAGTTCAGAAACAGTTACCTTTATAGCAACTAATTCAAAGCCAAATGATAGAAAAATACAAAAGAACTCAAATATGTTTTTTCTTTTTAAATAACAGGCCTACAACATTCTTGCACACCTAACTTTCATGCTATACGCCCAAAAGTGCATTCATCCAAGAACTGGCTGCCTCTTCTCCCACTCAACTGGAAAGTCAGTCGTAAAACCAACTGTCCCAGACTTTATGGGTTAAATCAATGGTGTGACACTACCTGTTCCAAAGTCCAGGGTAGTAAATTTGGATTTCCAAGGCTTCTCATCTGCTGAGCAATTCCAGTTGTGTGTGTCTTCAGTCTGTTTGGGTCTCTGCTTCTTCTGATTCTGCAGAAATCTTAGTCTAGGTGTAACACCAAACAAGACCGGGGGAGGAAGTGAAAGGAAAAAGAATTAAAAATTTTAAAATGAATTTAAAAGTAATAAAAAAAAAAAAAAAAAAAATAATAAAATTAAATTTTAAAAAAAAATAAAAATTTTAAAATATATATCAAAATAAAAAATATAATATATTAAATAAATAATAATTTTAACATATAAAAACAAATTTTTTTAATACATAATATAAACTTTATATTAAAAAAATTTCATAGAAAATATTAAACAATATTACATAGACATTTATACATACACTACACACACCCAAAGCCCCACACACGACACCACACAAAAATATATATTATAATATAATATATATTAATTAAAATATATTAAAATATAATAATTTTAATATATAATGAATATTATATATATATATATAATTTATATATGAATATATATATATAATATAATAATATTATATATATATATATAAATTTAAAATTTTTATTATATAAATAAAATATATATATATAATCATTATATAATTAAAATTATATAATGAATATAATATATATTATAAATTTTAATTATATATATATATTATATATATATATTATATATAAATTTTTAAAAAATATATATATTATAAAAATTTTAAAAATTATATATTATAATAATAATATATATAATAAAATTATAAGTATAATAATATATATAATATAATATATAAAATATTATAGAATAAAAATATTATATTATAATATAATTAATAAATTTAAAATATATATATATATATATATATATATATAATATAATGTTTTTTTATATAAAAATATATATATATTATATATATATAAATTTATATATTATATATAATATAATTAAATATAAAAATTTTAAAAAAAAAATATAATATATTAAATTTT
>NC_051399.1:27503636-27506694 GCF_015228065.2 Penaeus monodon
GTTCTTTTAGTCTTGCGTCTTGTTCTTTATATGTGTTAAACAGACATCTAGTTTTATGTTTTTTTAATATTGACCATTGATTTGGTGTGGTGTTTTTAATATAGTAGTTGCTTGTGTTTAATATTTGTTAGTTTTTCATCCCATGTTTTTCTATTTTTGGTTTTTGTTTCTTTTGTCAGATTTTTAATGCCTCTTGTTATAGCAGTGGGATTTGTTAGTTCATGTGATTTTTTTTTTTTTTTTTTTTTTGCTGCTTGGTGTACTATTTCAAAGTTATTTGTATTTTTTGAGGCAGTTTCCAGATTGTTGTAATGTTTGTGTTTTGAATATATATTGCTGCTTATGCTGAATTTGGTTCCTTTATTTTAGAACCATCTGTGAATTTTTTTTGTTGTTCTCTATATGTTATATTTTCTAACATCTGAAACTGTTTTTTAATTATTTGTTCTGGAGAGTCTTTTGATGTGCTGTTTGTAAACTGGGTTTCTATTGTGAGATGTCATACCATTGTGGTACTGGAAAAGTTCTTTCTTTAAGAAAATTGTAGATCCAGTTTAATGAGTTACCAGAAATTCCTAATCTAGACATTTTTGTTATTAAAGCATCGTGATGCTTTTTCTAGATCTGTACAAGTTACCAATGCATATTTTTTCCCTTTAACCCCTTTATTCCCGGTTGTCAGAAATCCCTAAGAGTAATTATGCTCTGGTGATATCTGGCAGTGGCCAGACAGTGGGCGCGGGAGTCCGCTGCGTGAAGCCGAACGTCCCGCTCCACGCGCTCTGGCGTGTTACCGTGCGTACAAGCTGAACCCGCCAACCATGTGGTTTGCTATGACGCCATTATCACGTGACCCGGCAGTGAGGGGTTAATTGCATTATTTATATGTATGTCTGTTACTTGTAATGCATCTATTGTACTTTGATTTAGTCTGAAACCTGTAAGGTCTTCATTAACTTATTGCTTTCTCTACCACCAATTTATTCTCTTTGTTACTATATTTTTTAAATTTTTCCCTAAAGTTATTCTACTGATAAATTTATAAGAGTTTGTCTAATGGGTTTTTGCCATGTTTATTTATTGGGTTTATTATGACATTTTTAAAATTCTTGTGGATATTCTCCTTTACTCCAGTAATGGTTTATTTATTTTAACATTTTCTCATTTATTTTTTCCTGGGGCATATTTATAAAATTCATAAGGTATTTTGTCCGGACCATAGGCTTTATTTCTTTTAGTATTTTGTATAGCTGAAAACAATTCATTTTTTTTTTAATAGTTTGGGAGGTTTAATAATCTCTTTCTCTCTTCTTCTGTCAATATTTTTTGGGGAGTCTTATTTACTGCTTGTTGATATTCATTGTTAAATTATCTTAATTCCTTTTGGCATCTCTGATACTGGGAAATCATTCTCTATCAGTGGATATTTAGTTATAATTGTTTTCCCAGTTTATTTTTTCCTGAATTTCTTTGAAGGGGTTTTAAAATCTAAAGAGGTACAAAATTATCCCAAGATTCTCTCTTCTCTCTTTCTATTATTTGTCTTGCTTTTATTACTAATATTTTATAATCTATTTGGTTTCTTTGTTAGTTTTTTTTCCCCCCATTTCTTGAATGCTCTATTTCTTCATTATATTTCATTACATTACTTATTCCACCATGGTCTGTTTGGTTTATTTATATTGTTGTTCTCTTCAAATTTAAAACATTTTAATCCTGTATGTTTAAAAAGATATTATTTCATTTAAAGAATTTGTTTTCTATATCTTTATCCATCGATTCCTTCTGAAATCTGTTCCATCCTTCTTCTGTATAGCTCCATTTTTTTCTTTGGAATGAGTGGCTTTTATTAAATTATAATTTGATTATCTTTTATTATCTTTTATGATTATTGGAAGATGGTCACTTCCTAGGTTTTGGGCTGTTTTTATTTCTAAATGGCTTAGCGATGGTGTTGCTGATACCAGATCTATTGTTGTTTCTTTAGAGTTGGATCAGTTCTTGGTGGTGGTGTTAATAGAATTGTATTATTTTGACTAGTTATTTCAAATATACCTTTGCCTGTCTTGTTTGTTAATTTTGTCTTTAGTTTTGGATTCCAACTAATATGATGGGCATTAAAACCTCCTATAATTATTTTTGGATCTTTGATTTGTTTTATAGAATATTCTAATTCTTCAGTTTTTAGATTGTTGCAGGAGTTGTACATCATAGAATATTTAGCCATCTGTTTTTATAATTTATCTTTACTCCCATTGTGTCTAATCTATTATTGTATCTGTCATTTAAATTTAAGGTTGTAAATTGCCTATCATTTTTTATACAAAAAGCTAGGCCTCCTCCTACTTGATCCATCCTATTGTTCCTTATTACTTAATAGTTTTGCAAGGTAAATTTATCTTTATGCTTTAACCATGTTTCGCAAATACCTATTAATTCCGGCTGTTCTCTATATATCAAGTAATATAATTCTATCTTTTTGTTCTGAATTGATCTTGCTTCCACAAGATTATTTTATTCATGAAAATATCTGATTAAACTTTCAAATATTGGCATTATTTCTTTTATGACACCTGTGATCATTTCTAGCAATGATTTATCTGAGTTCATGTTGGTTATTACATTTGAAATTAGGCTGACCACTTCCTTCTTTGTTTGTATTCGCGAGGAATCTTCTTCTTTTTTTTTTCTTTTTTTTGTCTTCATTTTGTGTTTTCATTTCTTTAATTGGGGTTGGTAATGGCCATGCTGCAGGAGAATAATTTTGGAATGAGGGTTTCATTTCGTGAGTGGTTTGTCTTGTTGTCTTTCTCTTAAATCTTCCTTGTTTGTTTGTTTTGCTTTTTCTGGTGTGTGTGTTGTGTCATTTTGTTTGTTGTTTGTATTTTTTTTCTTTTCTTTTCTTTTCTTTTCTTTCTTTCTTATGGGTGTGCTTTGTTCTAAGGTTAAACTCTGAGACTGGTATAATGTTTGGGCATATGTTGTTGGTGTAGTCTGTTGTGTTGTTTGTGAATTTGTTTTATTTTTTTACTCGTTTGTTTAGTTGGTGTAGTTTGTT
>NC_051399.1:27506794-27516656 GCF_015228065.2 Penaeus monodon
TTTTTTTTATTTATAAAAATTTGTTATATTAAATAAAAAAAAAAATTAAAATTTTCTTTAAAAAAAACAAAAAAAATTTTTTAATATAATATAATTATATATTATATATATATAATATATATATATATATATATTAATATATAATATATATATAAGTGTGGTCGAGGCCCGGGGGTCTTTTTCTTTATACAAAAAACAAAATTATTTTATATATTCCCACATGGGAATTACGGTTCCCAATTGTGTGAGATATTAAGAATTAAAATCCTCTCGAGAATATAAACCCGAGTCCTATCCACATTCCCAATACCTTTTTCAACTGTCGGCAACAAGCAAATGTATTGATCAGAAAAAACACTAAATTTTTGGGTTGTTCGAGTGCTCTTACTAAAAAACTGTCGAACGACCTGTATCCCAAATGTTCTTTTTCAAGTAGTCGAACTGGGTTTTGGGCTGGCAAAAACTCTCAGCAGATATTAAACCGAGTGTAGGTCCGTCATCCTGGCTATTTGGGAAAATTTTTATTTTTGTGTTTTTATTTTAAAGGGTTGTTTTGATACAAAAAGGAAAATTTTAATGATAGGGGTTTTCCCACGACGCAATGTAATTTGTTAAATTTTTACATTTAACTTCAGGGGTTTTTTCCTGTCACCCCAGCCCAATAAACTAGCTCAATTTCATCCTTTTGCAATTGTATCAATTTGAAACAAAATGGAAAAACGTATATTAAGGGGCTCGCCAATACTGTAGGCCCTGTCTCCTCCATTATCTCCGCAATGTAAAAAACGCAAGCATTCATCACTCGTTGATTTATGCCCAAATCTGCCCATAAACGATTTAGGAGAGATCTGCGAAAAGGAAAGGGAAAATTCAAAAACAAATAAATTAAAACAGAAGCAATCCCCCGTGGACAGAAGATGAATCAGGTACACACACAACGCTGCCAAAACCCAAGACTTTGGGCCCGTTTACTTGGTTCTTATATAGTAATCACCGCAATCCAAGGCAGAACTTTAAAGGCAACAAGCATCATCATCGCCAGTCACCCCAAGCTAGCGAACAGCTCTTCAACAACAGTGTAGGGTTATTGTACCATCACGGTAACAAATATTACAGTCATAGTGTTTAGATAAGATTTAGGTAAAGTGGGGGTTATAAGAGACCTATAAAGTTTTCGTTCACTAAGCAAAGGTACCGCAAGATTTTTTAGACAAAAAAGACAAAGGAATGAGGGAAACGGCGTATGGAAACAGCCCAAACACTTCAGTTATCTGGAGTATTCTTAACATAAAACGCCCCATGAGCTCGGCGACAAAGAAAGAACGACAAGTACAACGAGTACATCGACCTACGTACTAAGATGTGAAGGACGACAGTCTGGCCTAAAAAGTTCACACTCAAAGCGATTATACTATTTATAAAAATGAGCGACCCCTAGACCAATATTTTTGTCTTAGGAGGCCAGTCACCGAGACGGTTTGATTACCTAATTGAGTAGCACTTCAACCCTGGGAAACACGATTAAGATAGAGTCTTGCACGGGGTTATGGAACACGCACACGCATCTGGACTAGCGCGCGCATATAATGAAATAAATACCTGCAACACATACTCTTACAACCACAAATGTGTGTGTGTGTGTGTGTGTGTGTGTGTGTGTGTGTGTGTGTGTGTGTGTGTGTGTGTGTGTGCACTATACATTTACATTACACATTTCACCTTTTAGCTATAGTTCTCTTTCATCTCCTCTCCCCTTCTTTACATTCTCTTCCCTGCTTTCCATGATTTCCAAGATCATGATTTTTTTTTCTAAAAACCTACCCCCAGCTTTCCACCTTTCCTCCTCCTTATTAACCTTATCTGAAAGTCGTTCCAAACACCATGCATTTTTATTTACTGACAGTCTTGTAAAAAAAAAAGCATTTTAAATATTGCACAAAAGACATGCATTGTGGACCCCCGTAGTACAGTGGTAACGCGAACGGCAGGGGATCATCTAATCGCACGGGTTCGAGTTCTGGCTTCTGGTACGAGGTAAGAGAGGCATTCACTCGGGGTAAAAGTCTCCACCAGCCAAGCTAAAAGGAAAGACCTTGACTAAATTCCTTCGACAGGGAACACTGTCCTGGGCCTTTCGTGGAAGTGCGTTACGGAAAACAATGTCAATAAGGTATTGAGATTCGGGCTTTCTTACTTTGGTTATAATAATATATGTATCGGCGTTTCTGTGTTTATCCGCAAAACTTTCCTTGGTGATATAGTGAGAAAATAATACAATTCGGAACAAAAAAAGGAAAAGTATCAACACAAATACACCCATGTGTATTTTATCTTTTGCAAGTCTGCCGGTACTCAACGCAATATGATTTAAAACCATCTCACAGCGCCCATACCAATCGACACCGGAGGAAATGACACATTCATTCTCAAAATACCTCCACCCTTGAGTCAGCGCTATATAACCCTATTTATCACCCTTATGTCGCAATATCAGTTGTTATGTCAACACCTCCTTCCCGAATCCGCCATTTGCTCTCCGTTGACACATGACATCATAAATTGCTTGCATCACCCAGGCATGTCACTTCCCCTCCCCCTATACCGATTATAAACTTCCTTCCTCCCATTCTACCATATTCACCTACTTTTTAATCTGTGAATTTCTAGCTTCGGGTTCTTGTATCCGGAACAGTACCAATGCGAGCGGGGATATGTGTTTCGGACTCAAGAGTCGAAAATGGCGGTTCACGACTTCACACATTGGCGAGTGAAGAAAGGGCTGTACTTCACTTCAAAACACCGGTTTACCACCCACTCCCGTGTTTTTAAGGGCGTCCATCATTCTTCTAAAGAGGACATCACACCTGCCATGCTCATTTCAGCAGAACATGCACTCGTATGGGTAATTTCTTGCAGGTTATTAATTTGATTTCATTACGCAATTTCCCATGTAGATACCATATGTTACGCGCAATGTTCCAAATCAGTATTTAACAACAAATGTTCATAAAAAAAAACAAACGGTATACAACACATCAAAATCATTAATCATTTATCAAAAGACCTCAATCCAAAATTTCTTTACTGATTATAAGGGATTTCACTGATATATTGCACAATATGAAATAGTTTGTACTTATATGAAGCAACCCTTATATAGCTATGTGTGGACGACCATGATCGAGTATTTGATGAAATGAACCACCATTTACTAAAACGTAAAATCACACTTCCGAAACTTTAATACGCACACGCACACGCACACGCACACGCACACGCACACGCACACGCACACGCACACCGCACACGCACACGCACACGCGCACACACACACACACACACACACACACACAAAACACACACACACACACACACACACACACACCACACAAAACACAACACACACACAAACAATATATATTAATATATATATATATATATATATATATATATATGATTGCAATATGTGGGGTGGTTGTGTGTGTGTTAGTCTTTTGGGGCTTGGTGGGGGGGTATGTGGTATATGTGTGGTACATATATATTATTATTCATAATATTTATATACAACATATGGTATATATACAATATGCATCAGATATAAAATTTTATATAGTTTTAAAATAAAATATAATTGTTATAAAAATTATTTTTTATAATTATAATTTTATATTTAAATATTTATATTTTTAATTGTAAATTTTTTATTTTTTTATAATAAATGCAATATTTTTATTAAGATTAAAAATTTATTATTATTATAAAAAGTTTATATTAAAAAATTTAAATTTTTTTAAATGCTATATTTTTAAAAAAATAAATTATATATTTAAAAATGCATTATGGTAAATTTTTATTTATTTATTTATTTTTAAATTTTTTTATTAATAAAATTTTAGGCAATTTTTAAATATTTTATTAAAAATTTATATAAAAAAAATATAACACATAAATCATAATATTTATAAAAAAATTAATCTTTTAATTTTAATATTGATTTATATATATTGAAATATTAAATATTTTATTATATAAATTATATTTAATATATATAAAAAAAAATAAATAAACATTTTATAAATAAAATAATTAAAATTAAATAAAAATAAAAAAAAATGGAAAAAAAATATAAAAAAAATAAAAATGAATAAAAAAAAAACAAAAAAAAAAAAAAAAAAAAAAAAAAAAACAAAAAAATAAGGAAAAAATTAAAAAACAAAAAAATATATATATATATTTAAATTAAAATTTAAAAAATATATTATATATTATATATATATTATATAATATATTTTTATTTTATTTGTGGTTTTTATTTTTTTTTTTTTTTTTTTATTTTTTTATATTTATAATATATATAAATAATTATATAATTATTATATATATAAATTATATATAGGAAATTTTATATTTTAAATATAAAAAAATTTTAATAAATATATAAAAAAAATTAAAAATTCTTTAGATATATAAATATATAATATTAAATTATAAATATATTTAATATATATACAAAAAACACAGATAGATAAATATAATGAAAATATAAGAAAAATAAAAAATATTTTGTTATAATTATAAATTATATATAATATATATTATATATATATCTTTAAATAATTATATATATAAAAATTATATATATATATATAAAAATATATCATATAAAATTATATAATTATATATATTATAAAATTTCTATATATATTTAAATTTTTAAATATATATATTATCTATTATTATATTTAAGATTATTTATATATATATATATATATTTTATATAATAATATAATATTATATATATATAATATATATAAATTTATTTTATAAAAAAATATATATAAAATTTTAAAATTTAAAGGTTATATATTTTATTTTAAAATTCTTTTTTTTAAAATTTTTTAATACAAATAAAATTTTTATAAAATAATAATTTAATTTATCTATATATATAATATAATATATAATAAATATATATAATATAAAAATAATAGTTTTAAAATATATAAAAGATATTATATATTTTATAAATAAAAAAAAAATTATATTTATATTTGATTATATATATAAAAGGTAAATAGTTTATAATATTATTAATATATATATATATATAATATTATTTTATTATTTATATATTTATATATTAAATTTAATATATCTTAATATCATTTTTTTTTATAAATAAAATTTTTTTATAATTATATATTATTAATATATATATTATTATATATTATTTTATGCATTAAAAATATATAAAAAAAAAAAAAATTATTTGTATATATTCATATAATTTTTAAAAAATAAATGGTTTTCTATATAATATTAAAAAATATATGTAATATATTTAATAAATAATAAAATATATAAATTATATATTTAATAATTTTTTTTAAAAATAAAATTATATTTTCTATTTTAAAAATTAAAAAATTTAATTTTAAAATGTTTAAAAAATTTTATTTTGTTATTTTTGCATATATAAAAAATTAAAATATTTTAATATATATATTTAAAATAAAAATTATTTTTATAAATCAAAAATTTATATTTTAAATATAATTTATTATATTATAATATAAAAAAATATGATATTTTGAAATTTTAAATATAATTAAAATATTTATTTTAATTATTATAAAATAAAAATATATATTATTATCAAAAAATTAATATAAATATATATAAAAATATCAATAATTGAAAAATATTATTATATTAATGTTTTAAAATAATATTATATATTTAAAATATTTTTTAAAATTTTATATTATATATATAAAAATTTAAAATTATTTAAAATTATTATTTCTTTTAATATTTTTTTTTTTTAAAATATTTTTATATTTTAAAAATTTATGATATGTGATATATTTATATAAAAAAAATATTTTTATAATCATATATATATATATAAATTTTATATATAATATTAAAATATATAAATATAGAAACCCCACAATACACACATCCCACACCCCCCCCCCCAAAAAAAAAGACATACACACACACACAAACACAAAATTTTGCAATCATATATATTTTAATTTTATATATATATATATAAAAATTATATATTTTGTTTGGTGTTGTGTTTGGTGTGTGTGTGTGTTGTGTGGTGGTGTGTGGTGGTGGGGGTGTTTGTGTGTTTTGTGTGTGTGTGGGTTTGGTGCTGTGCGTGTGCGTGTGCTGTGCGTGTGGTGTGGTGTGCGTGTGCGTGGGTGTGCTTGGTATTAAAGTTCGGAGTGTGTTTTTACTTTTAGTAAAGGGGTTTCTTTCATCAAAACCGATCATGGTCGTCCAACAGCTTTTTAAAGGGTTGTTTCATTAAGTACAAACTATTTCATATGTGCAAATATCAGGAAACCCCTTTATAATCGTAAGAAATTTTGGGTTTAGGTCTTTTTTAAAAAAAAATGATTTGATTGTTGTTTAAACCCTTTTTTTTTTTTATGAAATTTTTTGTTAAAAACGATTTTGGAACATTGCGCGTAACATATGGATCTAATGGGAATTGCTAATGAAATCAAATTAATAACCTGCAAAAAAATTACCCTACGAGTGCTGTTCGCTGAAATGAGATGGCATTTTTATGTCCTCTTTGAAAATATGGACGCCCTTAAAACACGGGAGTGGGGGGTAAAAAGGGTTTTTTTAAGTGAAGTAAGCCCCTTTTTTCACTCGCCCGGGGTGAAATCGGAACCGCCATTTTCGACTCTTGATCCCAAACACATATCCCGCTCGCATTTTGGGACTTTTCCGGATACAAGAACCCCAACTAGAAAAATTCACAGATTAAAAAAAGGGGGGGAAATTTGGGAGAATGGGAGGAAGGAAGTTATAACGGTATAGGGGGAGGGGGGAAAGGGCATGCCTGGGTGATCAAGCAATTATGATGTCATGTGCAACGGAGGAAATGCGGATTCGGGAAGGGGTGTGACATAAAAATGATATTCACATAAGGGGGGTAAATAGGGTTATATAGCGGACTCAAGGGGGAGGTTTTTTTTGGAAGAATTGTCATTTCCCCCGGGGTCGATTTGGGATGGGCGCTGTGAGATGGTTTTTTTTTAAAATTTTGGTTGATACGGGAGACTTGCAAAAAATAAAATAACATGGGTGTTTTGTGTTGATATTTTTCCCTTTTTTTTTTCCAATTTTATTTTTTTTCACTATTCACAAGGAAAATTTTGCGGATAAACACAGAAACCCCATACATAATTATTTAAACCAAAAAAAAAACCCCAACTCAAAACCTTTTTTGACATTGTTTTTTCCCTAACGCACTTCCACGAAAGGCCCAGGGAAAATGTTCCCGTCGAAAAGGGTTTTAGTCAAGGTCTTTCCTTTTAGTGGCTGGGGGAGCTTTACCCCCAGTGAATGCCTCTTTACCCCGTACCCGAAGCCAGAACTCGAACCCCTGCGATTAATTTCCCCCCCCGTTCGCGTTACCCTGTACTACGGGGGCCACAATGCATGTCTTTTTTGGCAAATTTAAAATGCTTTTTTTTTTTTAAAGATGCAGTAAATAAAAATGCATGGTGTTTGGAACGACTTTCAGATAAGGTTAATAAGGAGGAGGAAAGGTGGAAAGCTGGGTGTAGGTTTTTAGAAAAAATCATGATCATTTGGGAAAATCATGAAGCAGGGAAAAGAATTAAAAAGGGGGGGAAAGGGATGAAAGAGAACTATAGCTAAAAGGTGAAATGTGTAATGTAAATGTATAGTGCACACACACACACACACACACACACACACACACACACACACACACACACACACACACACACACATTTGTGGTTGTAAGAGTATGTGTTGCAGGTATTTATTTCATTATATGCGCGCGCTAGTCCAGATGCGTGTGCGTGTTCCATAACCCCGTGCAAGACTCCTATCTTGTAAGTCGTGATTCCATGGTTGAAGTTGCTACTCAAATTAGCGTAATCAAAACCGTCTCGGTGGACTGGGCCTCCCTAAAGACAAAAATATTGGTCTATGGGTCCGCTCATTTTTATAAATAGTATAATCGCTTTTGAGGTGATGAACTTGTTAGGCCAGACTGGTCGTCCTTCAACATCTTAGTATCGTAGGTCGATGTACTCGTTGTACTTGTCGTTCTTTCTTTGTCGCCGAGCTCATGGGGCGTTTTATGTTAAGGAATACTCCAGATAACTGAAGTGTTTGGGCTGTTTCCATACGCCGCTTGCTCATTCCTTTGTCTTTTTGTCTAAGAAATCTTGCGGTACCTTTGCTTAGTGAATCGAAAACTTTATAGGTCTCTTATAATCCCACGTTACCTAAATCTTATCTAAACACAATGACTGTAATATTTGTTACCGTGATGGTACAATAACCCTACACTGTTGTTGAAGAGCTGTTCGCTAGCTTGTGGTGACTGGCGATGATGGATGCTTGTTGCCATTAAGTTCTGCCTTGTGATTGCGGTGATTACTATAGTAAGAACCAAGTAAACGGGCCCAAAGTCTTCGGTTTTAGGCAGCGTTGTGTGTGTACCTGATTCATCTTCTGTCCACGGGGGATTGCTTCTGTTTAATTTATAGCTTGTTCTGAATTTCCTTCTCTTTTCGCGAGATCTCTCCTAAATCGTTTATGGTGCAGATTGGTCATAAATCAACGAGTGAATGAATGCTTGCGTTCCTTACATTGTCGGAGATAATGGAGGGAAGACAGTGACCTACAGTATTGGCGAGCCATTAATATACGTTTGCCATCTGTGTTTCTAACATTAGATACTAGATTGCAAAAGGATGAAATTGAGCTAGTTTATTGTCTGGGATGACAGGAAAACCTCTGAAGTTAAATGTAAAATATTCAACATAATTACATTGCGTCGTGGTAACCTCTATCATTAAATTTCCTTATTGTATCAAACAACAACCGTTAAGAATAATAACGACAAAAATAAATTCTCGAAATAGCCAGGATGTATCGGACCTACACATCGGTTTAATATCTGCTGAGAGTTCTTGCTCAGCCAACACCAGTGTCGACTACTTGAAGAAGAACATGTGCATACAGGTCGTTCGACAGTTTTTAGTAAGCAGACACTCGATACGAACCAAAATTGTAGTGTTTACTGATCATATACATTTGCTTGTTGACGCGAGCAGTTGAAAATATGGTACTTGGGAATGTGGATAGGACTCGGTTGATATTCTCGGAGAGGATTGTAATTCATTATATATCTCACACAATTGGAAGCCGATAATTCCCGATCGTGGCAGATATATGATAAAATAATTTTGTTTATGTATATAGAACTAGACCACCGGCCTCCGACCACACATTATATATATATATATATATATATATATATATATATATATATATTATATATATATATATATATATTATATAATATATATATATATAGATAATATATATATATATATATATATATATATCACACACACACACACAGTGTGTGTGTGTGTGTGTGTATGTGTGTGCGCATGCGCGAGTGCACACGCAAATCGCCGTATGCGAGTGTGTGTGTGTGTGTGTGTATTTACATATACACAATGTATATATAACATATATAAAATATATAGGTAATATATATATTTGTATATATGTTGAGAATATGTATATATGTACATATAAACACACATACATATATATATATAATATATATATATATATATATATATACACACACACGCACATGCCACACACAAAACACACACACACACACACAACACACCACACACCACACACACACACACACACACCCACACACACACACACACACACACAACCACACACACACACACACACACACACACACACACCACAACACACCACACCACAACACACACACACCACACACCCACACACACACACACAC
>NC_051399.1:27516756-27519256 GCF_015228065.2 Penaeus monodon
ACCATCCCTTAGAGATCAAGACCATACTACTCCAGCCATAAGATAATACCATAGATGAAAAGTGCCCAATTGTGGTCATTCTTTCCATTACAGGTAAATTTAATTTGTACTACATGGCGGAGAAACTGAAACATACTGAAAAAGTGCATCTTCGAACCAGCCACATTCACCAAGAAATTAGATCTTGTAATATGTAGCCTATGGGAAAGTCTTAGATAAGTAACGAAAGAAAAACTTTGAAAATGGTGAATATGAAATGATAAGATTCTTATGTTAAAAAGAGGGAATGTCTATAATTAATTTCCTCTTCTTTTATAGGGTCTCAGACTTTTGAAATCTAATTCCCTGGATCTGTGCTTCTTGATTTTCCTTTGTTGATTGGATTTTTTTTTTTTTATTATATCTATTAGTTCTGTTCTTTGTAAGAATATCTTCAGGTCTCTTAATATGTAGTATTTCTTAGCTGGTGTTTGCTCTCTCCTGTTATTAAAATATTTTATTTGGATTTTTTTTTTTTTTTTTTGATAATTCAAATAATTTTACTCTGTAGATATTTAAATCTTGGGCACTGGAGTGTTAGGTATTCCATAGTTTCTTGTTCATATTGGCACATCTGCATGTTCGATCTGTTCCATTTTTAGTTTATGTAGATGTTGTTTAGTCTTGTGTGTTATTTTTATATGTGTTAAACATCTAGTTTTCTGTTGTTGTTTTTTTCTTGACCATTAATTTGGTTTGTTGTCTTTGATGTCGTAGTTTCTTGTGTTTAGTATTTCTGTTAGTTTTTCTTCCCATGTTTTTCTGTTTTTGTTTTTTTATTTCTTTTATCAGATTGTTAATGTCTCTTGTTATAGCAGTGGGATTGTTATTTCATGTGCTTTTTTGCTGCTTGGTCTATTATTTCATTGCCTCTGATACCTTATGTGATGATACCCATTGTAGTTTGATATTTGTTTCTGTTTGATAATGTGTGTATTGTCTGTTGTATTTCTTAGGTGATTTGTTTGTGTTTTTTAGGTCTGTGGTTGACTATTAACTGTAATGCTGAATGGCAATCTGTGAAGATTACAGCATTTGTTATTTTGTTGTTTTGAATGTATTCTAATCCTTGTCTTATTACAAATAACTCTGTTTCAGTGATATTTGTATTTTTTGGTAGCTTCCAGATTGTTATAATGTTTGCATATTGAATATATATTGGTGCTGAAGTTGAATTTGGTTCCTTTATTTTAGAACCATCATTGAAGTTTTCTGTTGTTCTCTATATGTTATAATTCTAACATTTGAAATATTTTTTTATTATTGTTCTGGAAGGTCTTTTGTTGGGTTATACATATTGTGAGATGTCATACCATGGTGGTACTGGAGTTATATTCTGTATTTTATTAGTTATTATATTGATTCTGAATACTTTATAGGCTTCTAGTCCTCTGTAAGTTAATATTCTTTTGTCTTTCTTGGATTATATTCTTTGATATTATTTATTACAATTTGTTTTATTGGTTTGTTATCTTGTTTCTCTAGTATTTTTGCTAGCTGTATAATTTTTTTTTCTTTCTTATTTCTAATGGTATATTGTTAGTTAATGCCTGAAGGAATACTATTGGGGTGATCAAAAACAAACCAGTTGCTATCCTAGTGCTAAATTTTGTACTGTTTTTAGTTTTTTTAGTTCACTTTTCTTTGCATTTCCATAAATGGATATTCCATATTCTATTTTAGGCTTGATAAATATGTTATAAAGTTTTAGTAGTGTTCTTTATTTGCTCACAAGTGTACCAGGATAGTTTTGGTCATTTTTTGATATCTATTCTTTTAAGGATTTTATTTTTATATTTTCAATATGCTCTCTCCAGTTGAGTCTTAGTGAATGAATCTTAATCGTAATGTTTATTGTAAAATCAATTTCTTCATTATCTATTTTTATATTAGGTATATTTTCTATCATTTTATGTGTAAAACCCATTATTATTATTATTATTTTTTTTTAGTTTATCTTCAGATCCCATTTGGTTGCCCATTCTTTAAAATGTTTCAATGCTCTTTCTAGGCTATTTGTGCTTCTGTCAAGTATTGTTTATGGGTATTAAGGTTATATCCTCAGCATATATATTTTATTTACATTTCCTGGTAATTTTATATCTTATTATTATATCAAATAATATTGGGCTTATTGGGGAGCCCTTTTTCTAGGTCTATACAAGCTACCAATGCATATTTCCCCCTTTAATTACATAATGTATGTGTCCCTCTATTAATTGTAATGTATCTATTGTACTTTATTTGGTCTGAAACCTATAAGGTCTTCATCTAATTTATTATTTATCTCTAGCCAGCAATTTATTCTCTTTGTTATTGTTTTTTCGAAATTTTTCCCTAGAGTTGTTATACTGCTGATAAATCTATAAGATTTTAGCCTCCGGGCTAGTACAGTAGTAACGTGTCAGCCTCTCATCCGAGGGGTCGGCGGTTCGCACCCCGCCCAGTCGCGAGAAGTTGG
>NC_051399.1:27524256-27537434 GCF_015228065.2 Penaeus monodon
AACTAGGGGAATGGGAAATTTTTTGCAAACAACCAGCCTCCTGCAAGAAAAATAGGTTGTTCTTATGGAACAATATGTCCTGTTGAGATGGACCTAAGTCCTGAGAAAATAAAAGAAAAAATAAGGTCAATTAGTGGAAAAATTCAGAAATCATACAGATAATAAGAATAAAAAGATTTTACAAGGAAAAAGAAAATGAAAACAAATGGACTGTAACAAAATCATTAAGACTAACTTTTAAAGGTCCCCTATCAGGAAAAGTAGCAATAGAGCATACCTCATACGCTGTAAATCAATATACCTCCTCAATTCCAAAATGTTTCAAATGTCTAAGGTATGGCCATGGGATTAATGACGTGCAAAAACAAAAAACGATGCAGTAAATGTAGCCAATATAATCCCAGTTACAAAGATTGCACAAATACAGAATATTGCTTCTATTGCCAGGAAAATCATTCACCCAACACAAACATATGCAAAATACACAAAGAAGCACAAAATATAAACACCAAAATGACAACAACAAACAACTTAGAAATAAAGAAACAGTTCCAAGAACTAAAACAAGTACAAAAGGAATTTGCAATTGATATCATTCCAATAACACCAGTAAATAATCATTATACAACTAACACTAACAACAAATAACAAGTAAAAAATTAAAACAAATTCACAAACAACAGAACACACTACACCAACAACATATGCCCATACATTAATCCAATCTCAGAGTTTAACCTCAGAACAAAGAACACCCATAAGAAAGAAAGAAAGAAAGAAAAAAAATACAAACAACAAACAAAAAGATAGAACACATACACCAGGAAAAGCAAAACCAACACAGAAGATTCAAGGGAAAAACAAAATAATCCAAACTACTCACTCACTAAATCCTTATTCCAAAATGATTTTCCAGGAGCATGGCCATTACCAATCCCAATTAAAGAAATGAATACTCAAAGTGAAAACCAAACAAAAACAGATCTCCCATGGATACAAACAATAAAGGAAGTGGTCAGCATAATATCAAATGTAATAACCAAGATGAACTCATTGCAAGAAATCATCACAGATGTCATAAAAGAAATAATGCCAATATTTAAAAAGTTAATCAGATATCTAAATGAATAAAATAATCTTGTGGAATACAAGATCTGTTCAGAACAAAAAGATAGAATTAAATTACTTAATAAACAAAGAACAACCAAAATTAATAGGTATTTGTGAAACATGGTTAAAGCATAAAGATAAATTTACTGTCCAAAACTATCAAGTAATAAGGAATAATAGGATGGATCAAATAGGAGGCCCAGCTTTTTGTATAAAAAAACATAATACAATTTAAAACCTTAAATTTAAATGACAGATATAATAATAGACTAGAAACAATAGGAATAGAGATAAATTATGAAAAGAGATGGCTAAATATTCTATTGATGTACAACTCTGTAACACCTAAAAAGTGAGGAATTAGAATATTATATAAAAGAAATTGAAGATCAAAAAATAATCGTAGCCGATTTTAACACCCACCACATTAGTTGGAATTCAAAACTAAAGATAAAGCTAACAAATAAGACAGGCAAAAGTATATATGAAATAATTATCAAAATAATATAATTTTATTGACAAGACCAGGCCTATCAACAAGAATTGATCCAAAAAGCAAAAGAAACAACAATAGACCTGGTGTTAGCAACACCATCTCAAGCCATTTAGAAATAGAAACAGGCCCAAACCTAGGAAGTGACCATCTTCCAATAATCATTAAAGATAATAACTTAATAAAAACCACTCATTCCAAAGAAAAAAAAAATGGAGTTATACAGAAGAAGGATGGAACAGATTTCAGAGAGAATTGATGGATAAAGATATAGAAAACATTAATCCTTTAAACAAAATAATAAATCTTTTAAAAGATACAGGATTAAAATGTTTTACATTTGGGGAAGAACAATATAAAACCAAATAAACCACGGTGGAATGAGAAAGAACAAGAATAATAAATATCATATAAAACAGAGATCAAAACCTTCAAACAACAGAGAGAAGATTCCAAGAAACAAGATCCAGGGAATATAGACATAAGAAGTCTAAAACCATATAAAAAGAAGAAAGAAGAAGAAGAATGAGAAACGTAATGAAATAATAAAATTAAGAAATACAGCATTTAATAAATGGAGAAAAATACCTAAAAAAAAGAAAACCAAATAGAATATAATTTTTTTGAAATAAAAGCAAGACAAATAATTGAAAGAGAGAAGAGAGAATCTTACAAATTTTTGTGTACCTCTTCAGATTGTACCCCTTCAAAGAAAATCTGGAACTAACTGGGAAAACAATCATAACTAAATATCCACTGATAGAGAATGATCTCCCAGTATCAGAGATGTCAAAAACATTAACATTATTCAAAAATGAATATCTAATAGCAGTAAATAAAATTCCTAAAAAGAATACTGACAGAAGAGAGAAAATGAATATTAAACCTCCCAAACAATATAGAATTAAATAAATAAATAAATAAATATTAGTGACTTTATTGCTATAAATAAGAAATACTAAAAGAAATAAAGCCTATGGTCCAGACAAAATACCTTATGAATTTTATAAATATGCCCCAGAAAAAATAATTGAGAAAATATTAAAACAAATCAACCATTACTGGAGTAAAGCAGAATATCCACAAGAATTCAAAAATGTCATAATAAACCAAATAAACAAACCTTGGAAAAACCCATGAAAGACAAAATCTTATAAGCATAAGGATAAGCCCGATATGCGAAGCTTAGCCTCGCCCGGGCTATACCATGAGGGGAGCCTGGCCTGTGTCGACTAATGCCAACTCGCTCACGTGTGTCAGCTGGCTGAGCTTAGTCCTTATCCACAGTGGTACCCAGCCACAGCAGTAACCTCCAGGCAACAATTCCAACTTCTCGCGACTGGGCGGGGTGCGAACCGCCGACCCCTCGGATGAGAGGCTGACACGTTACTACTGTACTAGCCCGGAGGCTAAAATCTTATAGATTTATCAGCAGTATAACAACTCTAGGGAAAAATTTCGAAAAAAAAAAATAACAAAGAGAATAAATTGCTGGCTAGAGATAAATAATAAATTAGATGAAGACCTTATAGGTTTCAGACCAAATAAAAGTACAATAGATACATTACAAGTAATAGAGGGACACATACATTATGTAATTAAAGGGGGAAATATGCATTGGTAGCTTGTATAGACCTAGAAAAAGGGCTCCCCAATAAGCCCAATATTATTTGATATAATAATAAGATATAAAATTACCAGGAAATGTAAATAAAATAATATATGCTGAGGATATAACCTTAATAACCATAAACAAATACTTGACAGAAGCAACAAATAGCCTAGAAAGAGCATTGAAACATTTTAAAGAATGGGCAACCAAATGGGATCTGAAGATAAACTAAAAAAAAATAATAATAATAATAATGGGTTTTACACATAAAATGATAGAAAATATACCTAATATAAAAATAGATAATGAAGAAATTGATTTTACAAATAAACATTACGATTAAGATTCAATTCACTAAGACTCAACTGGAGAGAGCATATTGAAAATATAAAAATAAAATCCTTAAAAAGAATAGATATCATGAAAAACTATCCTTGTACACTTGTGGAGCAAATAAAGAAACACTACTAAAACTTTATAACATATTTATCAAGCCTAAAATAGAATATGGAATATCCATTTATGGAAATGCAAAGAAAAGTGAACTAAAAAAACTAAAAACAGTACAAAATTTAGCACTAAGGATAGCAACTGGTTGTTTTTGATCCACCCCAATAGTATTCCTTCAGGCATTAACTAACAATATACCATTAGAAATAAGAAAGAAAAAAAAATTATACAGCTAGCAAAAATACTAGAGAAACAAGATAACAAACCAATAAAACAAATTGTAATAAATAATATCAAAGAATATAATCCAAGAAAAGACAAAAGAATATTAACTTACAGAGGACTAGAAGCCTATAAAGTATTCAGAATCAATATAATAACTAATAAAATACAGAATATAACTCCAGTACCACCATGGTATGACATCTCACAATATGTATAAACCCAACAAAAGACCTTCCAGAACAAATAATAAAAAAATATTTTCAAATGTTAGAAATTATAACATATAGAGAACAACAGAAAAACTTCAATGATGGTTCTAAAATAAAGGAACCAAATTCAACTTCAGCACCAATATATATTCAATATGCAAACATTATAACAATCTGGAAGCTACCAAAAAATACAAATATCACTGAAACAGAGTTATTTGTAATAAGACAAGGATTAGAATACATTCAAAACAACAAAATAACAAATGCTGTAATCTTCACAGATTGCCATTCAGCATTACAGTTAATAGTCAACCACAGACCTAAAAAACACAAACAAATCACCTAAGAAATACAACAGACAATACACACATTATCAAAACAGAAACAAAATATCAAACTACAATGGATATCATCACATAAAGGTATCAGAGGCAATGAAATAATAGACCAAGCAGCAAAAAAAGCACATGAAATAACAAATCCCACTGCTATAACAAGAGACATTAACAATCTGATAAAAGAAATAAAAAAACAAAAACAGAAAAACATGGGAAGAAAAACTAACAGAAATACTAAACACAAGAAACTACGACATCAAAGACAACAAACCAAATTAATGGTCAAGAAAAAAACAACAACAGAAAACTAGATGTTTAACACATATAAAAATAACACACAAGACTAAAACAACATCTACATAAACTAAAAATGGAAACAGATCGAACATGCAGATGGTGCCAATATGAACAAGAAACTATGGAATACCTAACACTCCAGTGCCCAAGATTTAACTATCACAGAGTAAAATTATTTGAATTATCAAAAAAAAGAAAAAAAAAAATCCAAATAAAATATTTTAATAACAGGAGGAGAGCAAACACCAGCTAAGAAATACTACATATTAAGAGACCTGAAGATATTCTTACAAAGAACAGAACTAATAGATATAATAAAAAAAAAAAAAAATCCAATCAACAAAGGAAAATCAAGAAGCACAGATCCAGGGAATATAGATTTCAAAAGTCTGAGACCCTATAAAAGAAGAGGAAATTAATTATAGACAATTCCCTCTTTTTAACATAAGAATCTTATCAATTTCATATTCACCATTTCAAAGTTTTTCTTTCGTTACTTATCTAAGACTTTCCCATAGGCTACATATTACAAGATCTAATTTTCTTGGTGAATGTGGCTGGTTCGAAGATGCACTTTTTCCAGTATAGTTTCAGTTTCTCACCGCCATGTAGTACAAATTAAATTTACCTGTAATGGAAAGAATGACCAACAATTGGGCACTTTTCATCTATGGTATTATCTTATGGCTGGAGTAGTATGGTCTTGATCTCTAAGGGGTATGGTCAGTTTGTAGACATTACCAATACTTTTATTTATATCATTAGCGAAGGAAATTAAATTTTCATGCATATTACAGCTTTGATAATTGTAAGTGTATAGAGTGGTTACCTTGACGAAAAGTAAGACAATTTTCAACTACAACAAAATGTGTGCAAATCGAAAATAAAGGATATAGGACAGAGAGAGAGATCAACCACACGTTTAAGTACCCATAGTGTTACCTTTCTTTCTTTCTTTCTTCTTTTTATAGGGTTTTAGACTATATTATTGTCTATATCCCCTGGATCCTTTTCTTGATTTCCTTTGTAGCTTATATGTAGTCAGTTATCTTGTTCGCTGTAGAAATATCTTCATGTGTCTCAAATGTAGTACCTTTAGTTGGTGGTAGATCTGAGCTGTAATTAGAAGATTTAGATTAGGATTATTGATTTTTACTTCCTTAGGGCATCTATTAAGTATGTTCTGTAGGAGTTGAATCTTGGACACTGTAATATCAGATATTCTGTGTTTCTTCTTCTTGTCTGCACCATCTGCATGTAGGGTAATTTTCAAGTTTTAGTCTATGTAAGTGTTGTTTTAGTCTTGTATGTTTTGTTAAAATTCTGTTAGGCATACATCTAACTTTCTGTTTTCTTATCTTGTCCACGTAGTGTTTACCTTGCTAGGACCAAAACAATATGACGCGTAACTCATTACTGCGATCTGTAGACTATTACTAGTGAGAATAATTATTTGCAATTCAAGCCTCTGTTTTCCGAATCATGTAGGTAATGCATTCTTTAGTTTTATTATACTTTTTTTACGTGTTTGGCAATTATTTACGCTATTCTGTACAATAACCTTGTGCGCATACGCGTTTTCCCACCGGGAGATTTGACAGGCCGTGCGACGCCATTCATTGAGAAACGCCCGTGAGAAGCGTTTCATTTTAAGTGTTGCTGGTCATTTTTAAAGCCAAATAGTGGATATACAGAATAAAGAAAAGATCGTTGTTTAGCTCTACAAAGGTATGTGGTTTTACCCTGGAGTCCAGGGCTAGGTACTATATAGATTGTATTTTCTTAAAGCCATGGGTCAAGGGGCTTGCCCCTGGCTAGGCGCATATAAAACCACGGGGGTCAAGGGGCAGAGCCCCTGGCTAGGTGTATAATTACTATGGGGGTCCAGAGGGCAGAACCCCTGGCTAGGGATATATAGATTGTAGGTATAAATCCCACAGGGTTAAGATTAGGTTGGTATATTGGTTAGGATGCATTGGGGATCAGGATTATATGAAATCCCGTAGATTTTTTCCCACGATGGGTTTGATTCCCGAAGAGTTAAGTTAAGTTAAGTTAAGTAAGTTTATTTACCACCCTGGCTATCTGCTCAGGCGTGGGCAATCATGATTACAGTTTTACATATATCTGACATTGTACAGTAAGTAGTCTGTTACTACTGTAGTTGTACAAGGTAAAATATAAATATAAATCATACATCATACAAAAATTATTACTTACATATGCTTTTGCCGCTGTGTTTGAATAACACTGTTATTTGCTTACGGTAGTTCTCACATTGTAAATTTCGGGTATAGTACGAGTATATCTTCCAATGTATCAGATTAAATGAAATATTCACATAGTTCTTTATACCTCATGTTAGGTGGTCTGAAAGGCTGTATCACATGACATTCCGAGATATAGTGCTCAAGCGTTCGTTTGTTTTCTTCGTTACACAGTCTACATCTAGATTCATCTGCATTCTTGCACCGTGCAGTTGCCAGTACATTCTGTAACCTAAACGTATTCTGGCAATAACCACGTCATACTGTCTGGTTTGACTTCGGTGCCACCCATAGGAAGGCTTGCCATCTCTATACTGATCGTAGTGCCTTATGGTACAGCTTTCAGGCCTTTGAGTGTTAATCAGATCTACTAGTTCTTCCTTATGAGAACTTTTCAATATATGTGCAACCCTAGCAAGAGGCATCCCAAGATCTATGTTCACAATATCCTTGCTGCAGGTTTCTTTCGCCAATTTGTCTACGTGGTCGTGCTTGCGTATGCCAACATGAGATGGTATCCATACAAATTGAATGCTGAAATTACGCTCTGTTGCATAGGTTACGTTACGCTTAATGCAACTCACAATTTCTTCATCGCCACCTGCTTGAAAGAATTTAGCGTCCGAAGAGCACTTTGAGAGTCACAGAAAACTACTCCAGAGCCCTAGACATTAAGAATTCCGTTGCGAGGAGTATACCTGCCAGCTCCGTTTGTGTAGTGCTGGCCCAGTTTTGTATTCTCATATTAACTTGATGTTGTAGTAAGCCATTTTTGTATACAGCGCAAGCAAAACCAGCTTTGTATCCAGACTGTACGGATCCGTCGGCGTAACATTCATATGCATCATCACCCATAGATTCTGTGTGTTCCGTTACCGTTGCTAGCGCAATTTGTTTCAACACACAGTTATGCACCCTGTTTTTTTGTGGTAGACATGTAAGGTGCACGATCAATGTTGAATTTTCCATGGTGGAATGGAGCGACCTTTGGTATTTTACTAATTGGAACATTGAGTTTTATAATGTTCATGGAGATTTTGTGTATCAGAGGGCGCGCGTGTGTGTGATTTGTCACGTCTACTTGCGTGATTTTATGTTGCAGTTGTTTTTGGAGATCTGAGAGATACGAGTGTTCCCTCAGAGCTTTGACCCCAAATATGGTGGAAATAAATATTATTCTATCAGAAATGGATGGTAAGTTTAATTCTGTTCTCATGTTTACTATCCTTGCTGTTCTCGGGGCGCCGAGGATAATCCTCATAGCTTCATTTTGCACTACCTCCAAACTACCTATTTCTGATTCCTTACACTGCAACAAGTGCAGTGCATGGTAGTCTACAACTGACCTTATAAAAGCCAAGTAAAACAGTCTAGCGAGCTTAACATTGATGCCATGTTCTCTTCCGACAAGAACTTTCAAAGGTTTCAATCTCTCCCAGAGTCTCTTCTTTAGAGAGAAGACCAGGTCTGCATCATTTACATTCAGCTTGGCACATGTCAAGCTCCTGGTCACCCATGCGAAAAGTGGGTGGGGGTATGATACATGGGTTTAGAGCCATTATTTTCTCAGCGGAAATGACTAATCCACACTCATGAGCCTTTGCTGTGATTCTGTCGAGAATTATTTGCATCCTCACTTGTGATGATGCTCTGACGCATATGTCATCAGCATAGCATATAATGGATTCACCATCCCCAAGTGGGATATCTGCCACCAGCTTGTGCATGAGGACATTGAACAGCATAGGGCTGAGAACTCCTCCCTGTGGCGTCCCAAGTTCAAAAGACTGTGAAGTGGAACTTCTCACTCCCCTGAACAGGACACTTGCAGATCTGTTCGAGATACATTCTAATCCAGTTCAATATCTTACCCCGGATGCCAAAGCTTACTTATTGTTCTAGGATAACTTCTCTGTTTGCAATGTCAAAAGCTGACTTAAGGTCAAGCAAAACAGTGTGCTTCCCTGGATTAGAGTGTGAAAAGTACTCTGCAAAGCAATGTTGTGTGCTACGTCCGGATAGGAATCCGTACAGTCTGTGAGATAATTTACCTTGTAACCTGTACCTGAGTCTGTTCAAAATTATCCTTTCTAGAACTTTGCATACACATGAGGTTAATGAAATTGGTCGGTATTATCAGTGTTGATTTCGGTATAGGGATGATTAGACTGCGTGTCCAGGGGCCAGGCAGAATACCTTGTGACAAACTTAACCTGTATAGGTGCAAAAGGGGATTACCAGGTACCTGAGCTATAAGGCGGAGGACACTATAGGTAATTCCATCCTCACCTGGGGCGGACGCTCTTCCTTTGATCAGGGCATTGTTCAGTTCCCACTCAGTGATCTCAGCAAAGTCTGAGGGGTCAGTATCAGAACATCCAATCTCAATGGCAAATTTGCGTGCAATTTTAGATTGACTAAGGTGATCCTGAATATTTGTGGGAAGTGAGCTCAATTTGGACGCTCCAGCCATTGACTAAGGAGCATATTGCTTGTGCAAGAGGACTATGGAAACTGCGGGTGTTAGTTGGTTTGCCTGAAATTCGATTATTTTTTTCCCAGACCTCCGACATTGAGGTGTTATTGTTAATGCTTTGTAGGAACTGTTCAAAGTGTTCATTTCTGAAATGAGTTTTTAATTCCCGTAGGTTTTGTTAGCCTAAGAAATTCAATAAGGTTGTCACGGGTATTATCCTGCTTGTAGATATCATAAAGCTCCTGAACTCGCTTTTGTTCCCTTAATAATGTAGGGTCACTGACCCACTTAGGTTGTTTGGAGCGTTGTGAGTTGCTGCTCTTGAAGGTTTTCTTTGGACAGACCCAAGTGTTGTAGTAATCAGTGACCACTGTTGTCATGTCCATGGAAAATTTATCAACACTTGTTACTGTGTAATCATTGTACCAGTCATAGATACGTGATTTAAAGTGATGCTCAAGGTAAGGGGGATAGAAATTTTTGACCCTATTTGTTTTTGTAGACTGAGTATTATCAACAGCGTATCTCGTTACTATTGCAAAGTGGTCACTGATTAGCTCTGTTGCAAGCATGCTTCTGACGCTTCCATGCATAAGATCCTTTCCTATTACATAATCTAGCCTCCCTTCCGCCACGTGAGTTTGCCTGTCTGTATCATATACTGTCATAGATCTGTTCACAAAATGTTGGAACTCTTCGCCATTTTCATTGCATTGACTATCTCCAAATGTATAATGTCTAGCATTAAAATCCCCAAGCTTATTATGCCGTGATTCTGAAAGTTGGGCAGTGAATCAGTCTGAAACTTTCTACATCTTGCGTATGCATTGTACAGAGAGAAAAAACCCAGAGGCTGTTCGAATATGTAAATGCTGATACTGCACATTATTGTCATTAGATTTCTGCACAACTTATGCGGTATGTGTCACTGACATAAGTCAATAGGCCTGTCATCCTGTGTTCGTATAGGAGTGGTAGCCTCTAATTCTAGGGGCGGTTTTTATTTTAGTGGCTGATGTGAAGGGCTCTTGTAAACAGATAACGTCAACATTATTGTTATGAATATAGTAAAGCAAGTCATTAATTCTACGGTTGACACCACGTATATTCCATGAAAGAAAAGTAATGTTTTCTTGTCCCCATCACACCCTATGTTAACTGATTGGTCAAATTTCTGTTTGATGAAACTCTTTAGTCTGCATATTTCTTGTACTGCATTACGTATTTGTGTTGTATCTTCTTTATTTATCTGTTTGCGCGCTTTCCGCGTATTGATACTATACGCATAATCTGTACCTGATAGCATTTTCTGAGTGATGTCCCACAGATCGGCCGTTTCCTTCGCATCTTCGTCAGCGTCATTTTTACGGTCACTGTCGTCACTGTTTTCTGATGGTCCGTCGTGCGTAATAATAATATCAGAGACCTCATTCGTATTTTCAACATCACTAACATCATCAGAACGCACATTTTCCCTGTCTACACGCTCACTTTTGTCGTGCATAATAATAATATCAGAGACCTCATTTGTATTTTCAACATCACTAACATCACTAACATTATCAGAACGCACATTTTCCCTGTCTACACGATCACTTTTGTTCTCCATTATCATTTTTTTCAATTCAGCAATTCAGGTGGGGGGGGTGCTCGTGGCGGTTTGTGGGGGCAGTTACGGTGCCAGGCCGTCACACCTTCCGCTCTGCACCTGACGCACCTCTTCACGATGGTGGCGGCAGTCCTTTGCCTGGTGAGCTCCTGCACAGACAGCACACGCTGTGTCCTTCCTGCAATATTTAGCTACGTGGCCATAACCTTGACACTTGTAGCAGACTACAACCTCTGAGCACCACGGTCGAATGGAGCTCAGCTCTATGTATCTTCAAAGAATTGTACTCTTTAGGTGGCGGCTGTTCACGCTCCATACAATGATGAGCCTGTTCAAGGCTGTCCGTCCTTATAGATCCTCCGGGCTTTAAAAACACCCGGAAGATGCAGTGCTTCCTCAGCGGCCGCCTCCTTCGGAAACCCGGTAACCAGGTATTCCCCGTATTTTTTCTTTTTAGGCTGAAAGTCGTCTTTGTTCTGCAGAGAGATCCCCGCAAAAGTGCCATTAATCATCAGGGCCACATATTGTTGTTGTTCTCGTCGTACATAGACGTAGCGCGAGGATATCCATCTCCCCTGCACCATGTCTAGCGGGCCTTCCTCTTGGAGGGGCGGCAGCTGGCTGACCTCCCTCATCCACCTTATTTTATCGACGGAAGTCGTGTCCTCCGGAAAGGCCAGTCTAATGTACCTCTCCCGGGGGGCGATGGGTTCGCGCTTTTGGGTCGTCCCGTTTGCTTTTTTCGGTCAGGTTGCTGGTGTCATTCGGCATGGTTTTCACTTTCTTCCTTCTGGTCTGAACGAGTTGGAATCCCTCGTTATCAGCATCAGGGTCGGCAAGTCGAATCCACATCGTTCACATCCTATGTTCGGTGGAATCAATCCCTCCCATAGAGTGGAGGGTTGAGGGGGGTGGTAGTTGGCACTGGCACTGGGGGGCATCGAGCACGTCCCCACCCTCATCCATGGTAGGACAGTGAGGGGGTGGTTGTCCCGTCCGCTTCTTGGGTGATTAATTCCCTGCGGTCGGGCGCGGGGAGGGTGCGAGCGCCAGGTCAAGTGCTGTCACACATACATTCACCAGGTCTCGCCAACGGTCGTTGGTACAGCACCCTGTTACCTTAGCACCACACTCAGTATTCGTAATTTTACTAAGCACTGTTTTTTCTAGAGTCCCTGACCATAATATCCGACACAATTTGGTGTATGTACACACACACACACACCACGCACACTCTGAGTATAAGGACAACCCAGTGAGGGGGTTTATCCCGTAAAATCGTCCAGAACACAGGAGGAATCCTGATGACGTCCTGCTTGGGGTTACTAGGCTTACAAACTGTCTCGAGAGTTCCCCCGAAAGTTGGCTCGGCGGTCCGTATAGAGTTTCAAAGGTGGCGGGACGTCCATAGAGTTTCAAAACTCGATTTTAAGCGTTCTTTATGCTTGTTTTAAACATTTCTGTTCTCTATTCTTCTTACTTTAGCCTGTTTAACCCCGTAATGTTCCCTGATCTACTTAATGCCCTCCCTGCTATCAACCACATCAAGACTGTCGGCTGGCTCGTTCTCATTACACGAAAACTAAACTGATGATATAAATATTGTCAGGGAAGACCCGATTGTCATAGTCGAAAAATTAATCGACTCATCAAAAGTAGCTCAAAGGTTACATAAGAGTACCAAGTTCACAGAGGAAGTAGCCCAAATCCTGTTCTACACACACACGTCTACGTTCAAATTTAGTATCGCCGCACCCCAGAAGTAGCCCAATCTGGCAACACTGTTGATAATGATAAATACGCTAACCTAAATGAACAAGGGAAAGAGCTATTACATCTTTATCCTTTGAATATAAGGAACAGTAAAATATTTCCAATGAAAAATATGTTAGCAGAAACTTTTAAAAAAAAGGAGCTCGATTGCATCCTCAGTGCAGAATGCCATAAAGCATATCGGTCATTCTTAATTGTGAATGACGAACCATATTCATGCTATGTTTGAGACATTATTTGGACAAATAATCCAGTGCATTCATAGTGCCGGTCCCTACCCGGTTAATGGGGAGGATTACGGTGAGGAGAGCACCGG
>NC_051399.1:27546117-27548617 GCF_015228065.2 Penaeus monodon
CTATATATTAAAAAAAAAAAAAAAAAAAAAAAAAAAAAAAGATATATATAAAAATAAAAAAAAAAAAAAACAAAAAAAAAACAAAAAAAAAAAAAAAATCAAAAAAAATATATATATATATATATTATATTTTAAATATAAAAATTTATATATATATAAAAAATTTTTATTTTATTTATAAATAAATAAATATATTATAAATTTAATTATATTATTTTAAAAAAAAAAAATTATATATCTATATATTTTCAAAAAAAAATATAAAATATAATATATATATTATATAAAAAAAAATATTATATTATTATATATATAATTATATAATATATTTATATATTATTATATATATTTATTATATATACCTAATATATATATAATATATATTTTTTATTTTTAATATATTTAAAATTATAAATATATATATATTTAATAATATATTTTATATAAAATTATTTATTTATATTATATCCTCCCACAATATTATGATAATAAATATTATTTATTTTTCTATTTTATTATTTTTTTTTTTTTTTTATTTTTTTTAATATTTTTTTTTTTTTTTTTTTTTTATATTCTTTTTTAAATTTTTTTTTTTATTTTATTATTTAATATTTATATATTTTATATAAACGAGAAAAAAATAACCCCTGATCTCCCGTGAAAAACGGGGTTCGAAAAGGGGGCATCCACCCGCTCCATGTGTAACACCAATAACGTAATTCGGGAAATTAAATTTTTTTTTTAAAACGCGATTACCATCACCCACAGTTAAGTTTAAATTTAAAAGCCTGTTTAAAGGAATGAATCCTCAGACTGTAAGGGAAAATAAATTATTTTCTGCTTCTGCCAGCAAATTCCGGATCTTATTGAAATTAAATAATGAACTTGGAAATAAAAATGTTAAAGGGTTTTTAAACCACGAGGTATTCATAAAAAAAGAAAAACAATACGAATTCAAGGGCTAAATAAACTATTTCAAAAATAAATTCACAACGTCACATGCAAATTCTAAAATGGCTGTAAGCGGTATCCTCTCCTGCCTCTTATCTTTAATTGCCAGATTCAAGCGAAGACTTTCCTTTTTTCCCCTTCGTAATATTGCCTTTTCTCCGTCGTGAGGCAACTGTTTAGATCTGTTACCTTTTCTCTGTCTTTGTCTGTCTGTTTGTCTATCCTCTCGTTCTCTGTCTGTTTGTCTGTCTGTTTGTCAGTCCCTTTCTCTACTCTCTCTCTCTTCTCTCTCTCTTCTCTCTCTCTTAAAACAACGTACGAGAAAAGTAAAAGAGACCGTTAATAAAAGGGAAAAAATTTAAAAAAAAGACAGGAGAAACAGAAAAGAGACAAATCAGACAGCAATCATGAAAAGAAGACAGATGCACAAAGAAAACACACCAAAACTAGGACAATTTTGCCGGAAAAAAGAAAATTTTTGCTGCGTAATAAAGACTTTGTTATATAAAAATTTCTAAAAAGGTCTTGAAACTGAAAGGTGTTATGATGGTATAAAAAAATGATAATATCAACAAAACCATAAAAAACCCGGATTATCGGGTAACGACACAAAGAAGGATTAGAGAAAATAAAAACAATAATGAAACAAAACGAAAAGACAAATGAATAAAAAAAGTAGAATTAGATAAGAATAAAAATATCTTTCTTAAAAAAAACCCAAAAAACAAAAAAAAAAGGGAACCGCATAGAAAAAAAAAACTAAAGCGGGGGAATCGTGCAGAATAAATAAAAAAACGGACGAAAAAGAAAATCTAGGCAGGGGAAAATGTTTTTTAGAAAAATAAGGGGGTTAATACATATAAAATATATAGTATGTTGTGTGGTGTGTGTGTGTGTGTGTGTGTGTGTGTTGTTGTGTGTGGTGTGGTGGTGGGTTTTGGGATTTTTTCCCAATAAAGCAAACCAACATCCACTTCTTATCGTATCATTCCCTTAATTTGAAAATGCTTAAAATGGTAAAAAAAATGGATATCCGCGACTCAACTATCGAAAACAAATTTTAGGTAATTATTCATAGATTATATATAAAAGAAAAGGGGAAAAATATATCATGGGGACGTTTGCTAATCAAATAAGGCACCGCATCTCCAGCTTTTTGAGTGGCCGAAGATGCGGGGAGAGAATGAGGGGAAGCTAATATTCTCAAGGGGTTTCAATTGTGAACTTTGCGGGGAGTGAAGCCATGCTGAGGGACCTCTTGGGAAAAATCTCGGGGCGAGAGCTTCCCTATTTTCTTTTCCCCCCCCCCCCCCTCTCCTCTCTCTCCTCCCCCCTCTCCCCTCTCTCTCCTTCTCTCTCTCTCTCTCTCTCTCTCCTCTTTCCTTCCTTTCCCCTCTCTTTTCCCTTCTCCCCTCGTTTTTTTCTTTTTTTTTCCCCACCCTTTTTTCTCTTTTTTCTCTCGCTCCTCTCCTCTCTTCTCCCTCCCTTCCTCCCCCTTCTCTCTCTTTTTTTCTTTTCTTCTTTTCCTTTCTTTTTTTCCTTCTATCAT
>NC_051399.1:27558617-27561591 GCF_015228065.2 Penaeus monodon
CCTGCGGGGAGCCAAGGAACAACACCTCACTCCTCGGCGCATCCGTTCTCTATCCATTACTATACAATAAAGGAGTCAAGACATCTTGATCGTATACCTTACACCCTAAGCTCGCCACCAAACTACTCTTATAGGGCCAATCATCGGGCCCTACAACTGGTGTCTTAGCGGGGACATGAACTCATACAAACGACTCCGGAAATTCATGTTCCGCATCAACAAACACACCCTGCCAAGCACGCAACATGTCGTCATAGTGTGAGGTCAGTTCCTCCTGCTCAGATGTCCCCAAGGCTGGATAACCTACGCTGTCCGCCTAGATGCTGGAACTCGACACCGCAAGTCACGCCATTCTCAGCACCTGCTGCTGCCCCTCAACACCTGTCTCATCTGTTGCCGCCAACGCTATGCACGTGTCACCAAGGACGCGGATCACCCAAAATATCCCTACACAAAAGCCATGCAGGATTCATCTACGCAGCCGCGACCATGCCGGAACATACATCATACGGACCTGACCTGTCCGCCATGACCCTTGCTCACCACGCAGCGCTCCAAATCTCCCTGTCAGCCGCACAGTGACCGGCGCCTTGATCTCTGCCTCGTCTTCGCCGTGCATCTCCCCAACCTCCTCCTCGCCTCGCACACACCCAGACCCGAGTTGAAAAAATCGCGTGATCAAATCCTAGCATTTCTTTAAATATTTATTTTGTGCTCAATACTTAATCTCGACTCATATAATTGTTAAGTGAAGTTAAGGTATTCGTTTGCAGTTATGAGTTGTAAATAGATTCTCATTCTAGTATCCTTGATTACCGCCGACGTCGGATGCTCTCCTCAGCGCCGCTCCCGCTCGCTCGCCATTCGTTGATGTCGCCTGAAGACGGATTTCCTTCAGCGCGCCCGTTCACGTAGTTCTGAAGCCCGAGAAATATCGTAGTCTCGGCATCCGCTGGCCCTATATAACTAGCAAATTTGGATACTGATATCACACACTGCATACACAATACGTGTGTACGTTTGCTCAGGTATTTTATACATGTGCCACTATTCCTTCTTATGTATTTTATTGTGATTGGACATAATTTGGAAACCAAGGAGATATATAACCCAGTTATATCTAGATGAAAATTACTATATTCTGACATATTTTTATATGACCTTACCTGTTTCTCAAATACGTATCTTCACCACATTACATATACATATGCATTTACTTCAATGATATGGTACTTTACTGAATGTTCATAATCTTACAACACTAGACATTCAATGTGTATGATGAATGTTATGGCCCATTGGTTTACCGTTCTTCTTACCATACTAGACAATTTCAATGCGTGTTGTCTATCCCCATCCGCCAGAGCTATGCATTGTTGTAACAAACATTCATCACCCCACCGATTGTCACATGGTAAGCAGTCATTTTACCCTCTTTGGTCCACTGTAGATGACAGGGCGGCCTCCTGCGGGGAACCCAACAAGAGTAACACCGCACTACGGCGAAGCCGTACTCCATCATTGCTATACAATAAAGGAGTCAAGATATCTTACACCCTAAGCTCGCCACCTTCCATACTCTTGTAGGGCCTATCATTCGGGCCCCTACATACACACACACTCACACACACACACACACACACACACACACACACACACACACACACACACACACACACACACACACACATATATATATATATATATATATATATATATATATATAATATATATATATATATATATATATATATATATATATAGATAGATAGATAGATACAGATATAGATATAGATATATATATATAAATATAATCATGACTGCCCCTCATGGTCCGGAGTTCAATTCCACTTCGTGGCAGTCGTAAAAATGACCGCTGGCTCGAACCCAGTCTCACGGCGAGAAATATCATATCGCCTTGAAAAGTCAAACGCAGGTGTCGTAGGGGATGTCGCCGCCGTGGCACAAGTGTTAACGCATCGAACCGCAGTTGATTAGGAAGGGCTTCCAATGAGGCAAGGGTGAGACTACCAAATACTCTCAATAGTTAATTGAGAGTCCCTTGTCCTGCATTAGAATAAAGGCTGTTAAAAAAAAAAACTATGTAATCATAATATAATTATAATATATTATATATCTATAATATATAATATATATATATATATATATATATATATAATATATATATAATATAAAATATAAACACACAAAATATATACATACATACAGATATATATATATATATAATAATATAGATAATATATATAATATATAAATAATATTTATATTACATATGATTATACACACACACCCCACACACACCCCACACACACACACACACAACACATACAACACACCACAAAACACACCCCAACACACACCACACAATATAAATAAAAATAAATATAACAATATATATATATAAATTTAAAATATATATAAGTAATATATATATATATATATAATATATATATATATAATATATATAGAAATATATATATATATATTATATAATATATATTATATAATATATATACATATATTTTATATATATAAAATAATATTATATTATATATAAAATATATATATTTTATATATATATTATATATTATATATATATTAAAATATTGGGGTTGTGTGTGTGTGTGTGTGTGTGTGTGGTGTGTGTGTGTGTGTGTGTGCGTTGTGTGTGTGTGTGTTTGTGTGTGTTGTGTGGTTTATGTGTGTGTGTGTGGAGGGGGAGTATTACATATGCATACATATATATACACAAATATATACATATGTACATATATATGTGTATATATATTATATAATTTTTATATTTTTATATAAATATATATATATAAATATATAATATTATTATGTTTGTGTGTGTGGTGTGTGTGTGTGTGTGGTGTATGTGGTCGTGTTGTGTGTTGTTGTATGTGTGTGTGTGTGTGGGGTTTTATGTGGGGTTGTGTGTGTGTGTGTG
>NC_051399.1:27561691-27564191 GCF_015228065.2 Penaeus monodon
AAAAAATAGTTTCCATTTAAATATAATTTCCCAGTTTTCACCTGTCTATTTTAATATCATACAAAATACACCACATTGAAAAATGAAATGTCCAGAGTTAACAATATTCCGTTGCAACAGTAGGCTTTCTTCATCCACAGCAAAAATCTCCATCCGCAGAGCCGTTAGAGTCGCAACAGCGGATCAGGAGATGAGCCCCCATGGCGATCACTCATCGAAGACGCTGCACATCGTCTCCCCAAGAGCGGGTTGTCGTCCATCGTCCGCACGACCTCCTCCGCGCGATCTGCGAAGAACTCCTTGTCGTCGTCGACCTTGGTGAAGTCCGGCGCGTCCTCGAGTCGATCACCATGAGGGGGATGTACATGGGATGCCATGAGGACGCCGTACTAGTCCTTGCGTTGTACTCCTCCGTCAGTTCCTCCACGGTGAAGAAGCGGAGAGGTCCCTCCTGCGGCTACGGTGGCGTCAAAGGAGGCCGTTTACGCCTGCAGGAAGTGTGGGGAGGGAGGTCCGTCTAAAGGGGCGCCGTTGACGCTCGAGTACATCAAGGTCTGGAGGTCGAGGGGGGGGGAGCCCTGGCGGCACAGCTGAAAGTCCAGCAGCATGACTCGATCGGATGGCCGTCGTCGTCATACCTGCGTCCGGTGAAAAGCACGGAAGCTTGAGCCATTGTATGGGGATTAAAAGGCACATAGACACAAAGGGCACGCGCGAAAGTCTTCAGATACACAAAACTTGTGTATATGTAAGCAGTTTTCGGAATGAGCAAGAAGCCGAGAAACAAATCATCGATGCCGAGGGCGCTTATAAAATCATCTAGTGGCATATTTTTAACAGAAACTGAAATTTAAAGACATTAACAGACTAATGTCATATACTGTATGTCTGAAGGTGGTAAAAACGGTGATGTCGACAAAGTTATTAAATTTAAAAAAAAAAAAAACTTCCATTTAAAAGGTTACTATACTTCCGACGAAAAAGGCATCAACAAACCAAAACAAAAATTTTTTGGTCCAGCAGTCTCCGTGTCCGAGCATGGCGAAGGGCGGCCGCGTCTCCAGCTGTTCATCAAAGACGTCGACTCCTCGAGGCTCTAGCTCCCTCAGCCATCTTCCCACGTCTTTGTACCCTTTAGAGTTCTCCGCAATCCCTGCCGCCGTCAGAAGGTCTCCCGACATGGCAGCGCTGATGTCTTCTCTCGGTATCTTGCTATTCTTTGTCCAGTCGAGCGCCAGGAACTTGTGTCTGACTCTAAGTTCTTCATCTGGGTGTTTCTGCTGCAGGAGGACTGAAGAGGCGTGGATTCTCGCCAGCTCCTGCAGGACGAGCACTGCGTGGGCTACGTCCAGCCCCTTCTTGCGGTCGGCCATCCGGAAACCTCGAGCCGTGAGGTCCTCTAGCATGATTATCTCTCGCTCTTCGGATTTGCTGTAGTGGTAGAATTTTGGGAATTCGCAGGGGATTCAGTCCTGCTTCCGCCAACACGCCGTTCAGTTCCGGCAAGAGTTTCGTGTAGAACTCGTGTTCTTTGAGGAAGGACATGTTGGAAAACTCCTTAAAGGTGTCGGAAAAGAGCATCTTGACTTTGGCAACATACGTCAGCTGTTCCTCGCGCTCTTCGATCGTCACCTGGGCCTTCACGCGCTTCACGGAACTCAAGTAATTGTCTCCCTTTTTGCCCAGGTCCTCCGCCGCCCACGAGGTCAAGACGGCGCCCTCGCCCTTGTCCGTGACCACTGCTCCTCGGACGTCACAGTCCAGGACTTTGAGGACATCATTTTCCTGAGTCTTTTCCTTACTCTCTTCCTTCTCCGTTTCTGGACGATGGATCTCACCCTGTCCTTGCTCTCGATCCGGTTTTTTCTCCGTTGCCACAGACGTTTGACATTTTGTTCTGTCACATTTGTCATCCTTGTTCTCGTGATCTTCATGTTCCTTGTTCTCGCATACTTCCTGGTTCCTCTTCTCTTGTTCCCCTTTGGCCCCCGAGTGTTTATGGGATCACATGATGACTGAATGTCCACTGAAAGGGGGTAAATATTCCTTAGCTTTGTTGGTTGAATATTTCGACCAATGTTTTTCAAAAGGAGATCCAAGTAGATAGAACTTGAAAAAACACAGAATTGACAATAACGAAATATAATAAAGATAGTAGTAACGATAAGATTCTATTCATTATGTAAAGACACTTCACGATGTAATTTGATCTCACTGCCGTTGCTAGTGTAGAATGTATTACCACGTTATATAAAAATACCAGTGCAAATGACAGATATTATAACCCTAGTTGGATAATCATATCATTAAAACAAGGATAAGAATCTAGTCATCATTACACTAATAGACGAGAAAGTATATACTCATCCTTGATAATATCTGTAACACTTTATGCGCATACTGTTGCTCTTCATGTATAGAATATACAGTTAATATTCTACCGCTATGCTCATCGTCATCATATATATCCTTACATACACAGATACATACTTACATACAT
>NC_051399.1:27566691-27571691 GCF_015228065.2 Penaeus monodon
GTATGTAACAGGTTTTAGACCAATTTAACGAAATTCCTGAAAGAGACTTTTCTTCTGACAGTGAAAAAGGCGAGCAGTGACAGAGGGGCGTGATGGTGTGGTTCGTAGGATTAATCAACACTGGGTTGCTTCTTGTCTGTCGTAAGCCTTCCCCTCTCTCTCTCTTTCTCTTCTCTCTTCTTTCCCCCCCTCTTCTCTCTCTCTGTCTCTCTCTTCTCTCTCTCTCTCTCTCTCTCTCTTTTCTCTCTCTCCCCCTTTCTCTCTCTCTCTCCTCTCTCTCTTCTCTCTCTCTTTCTCTCTTGTGTGTGTGTGGTGTGTGTGTGTTTGTGCGTGTGCTGTGTGGTGTTTGTGTGTGTGTGTGTGTGAGTGTGTGTGTATGTGGGGTGTTTGTTGTGGTGTGTGTGTGTTGTGTGTGTGTGTGTGTTGGTTGTTGTGTGTGGTTTGTGTGTGTGGGCGTTGTGTGTGTGTGGGGTGTGTGTGGGAAAACCCAGCCCAAGCAGTGTGGTCCCAACCCGGATAAATAGAGAAAATGTTTACTTAAAAAGGAAACCCCGGCACTCTCAGGGGAAAGGGAAACTGGGGCCCCTCCCAGTACTCCCCAAAGAGTATCAAAACTAAAAAAATACATTAAAGTATCATGCGTGACCACGGGGGTCAAACTAAACCTCCGTTAAAAAAAAATGTGTATATATATTTTATATATATATTTTAATTATATATTATATTATATAAATAATATATAATATAAAATCAATTATTACCCCGCTCAGCAAACCAAGCAGGTTCCGCCCACATTCTTTTGAAAGGGACCGAACCAAAACCTACTGACTAGAGCCGGAGGGGGCTGGATTAAACCCTGGCAAATCCACGATAGCCTAATAGCGTTTATTGTGGAAGGTGTATTTTGGGTTTGGGGGTTGTTGAACAAATCCCTAAAAGGGGGGTTTTGCCCCGGGACGGGTCTTGGAAACCTGAACCCCTAGGGGAAATTTGAAACAATTATTTAAAATAAATTTATACTTACTAAATTTTAAAAGTTTTTTAAAATATTCCGTAAATAACAAGTTTTTTAAAAATTTTAAATTATATAAATGGGCAGAGCTACTAGCCAAAGTCAGTGTGGAGAAAACATAGGAAATACCGGTTCTGACCTAGATTTTTGCCGACGATTTGCTACCCTATCGAGTCTTGGGAGTCACGGGTGGGGCTCTTGATGCTTTAACAATGAGGCGAAGCCCTTAGGCTAGAGGTCTCCTGGACCAAGCCCAAAGATTAGGTCTTTGGGGGCCTTTTGGGGGAACCGTTCAGCGACCATATTGGGGCGGGGACGTTGCAAGATTTTTTACATCCCTTGGGTGCGTGGTCTTATCCCCCGGGGCTGTCAGCCCAAAGTCAAAAACGGATTGGTCTGGCAACAGGAGCCATAAACCGATCAACAAGAGCTTTTTGGGAGATGTCGGTATCTATGCAAAGTCCCAAAATGCGTGTCTTAAAGGGTTTTGATATCCCAGTTTTCTTATGGAAAGCGAAACCTGGACCTATCCATGTCTTGGCTGTCTTGTGCCTTTTGTAACAAGTCCTTCGCCGGTCATGGGGACATTGGGGACCACAGTCCAACCAGCTTCACCGTGAAAATGGCAGGGGACCTGTTATTTTGCAAATCCGGGACGCCAACTCGGGTTATAGGGGCACCTAGCTCGTTTCTCTGTGACGACCCTGCCCAAGGTTGTCTTTTTCAGAAAACCCCGGGTAAAGGGGCGGTGGGACACCCAGGAGGCTCCCTTTGGGCAGCTCGACGGGGAGTCCGAGGAATTAGAGATGGCCGGGGCCGCCTGGAGACTCGCCTCGAGGGACCCTTGTGGCTGGAAGCAAAGGGGATGCGGCCCCATCCCCCCCGTCGGCGTTACCCCCTTGATGATAGATATAAAATACATTTATTATATATAATATTTATATATATTATATATTTTTTATATATATATAATATATATGGTGTGTGTGTTGGTGATAGGAAACAGAGAAGGGGCAACCAAAGGGACAAGACTGAGCGCAATATCAAAGATTTTTGCGGGCGTCGATGGTAAAAGTGGAAAGAAAAGCGAAGATCGGTTTAGTGGGAAGGAGGGTGGAGAGGTCCAGGGTCCAAAACATGAGAACCCGTTATGTTGAATGTTGTGTGGTGGTGTGTGTGTGTATGCGTGTTGTGTGTGTGTGTGTGGGGTTGTGTGTGTTGTGTGGTTTTTTTGGGGTTTTTGTGTTTTGGGGTGTGTGGGGGGGGTGTGTGTGTGTGTGTGTGTGGTGTTTTGGGGTTTTGGTGTGTGCAGTATGTGTATGTTGCATGGTGTGTGTGTGTGTGTGTGTGTGGTGTGTGTGGGTGGTATGTGTGTGTGTGGTGTGGGGGTTGTTGTGTGTGTGTGTGTGTGTGTGTGTGTGTGTAATAAATTTTTAATGTAACCGTGGTCATGAGGGAGACTTAACTTGGTCTGCAATTAAGTTAGCTGGGTTTATAGTAAGTTGTTTTCGATTAGCTGCAAGGAGAAAGAAGGGTAAATGCGTTAAATTTGTTTCTAAAAATATTGAGAGGGTAGGTGGATGGGGAAAAAATGAATGAAATAGCGATTGTGAGATGGGATGATTTCACAATAATAAAAATGAAATAATAAGATGGATTACCTTTAAACTATTTATAAAAATCATGATAATACTAAATTTGATACAACTCTACTACTAATAATATAATAACAAAAGTAAAGTAATAATATTAAAATAATGACAAAAAAAGTAATAATAATTTAAAATATTGATGAAAATTTGAAATATGATAAGGGAAATATTTTATCATTATCAAATCATTATTTCACATCATTTCATAAATTTTTTTTTGTTTCTTTCGTCCGTTGCACTTGCATTGGCATCTGAAATCATGTTTCCCTTTGAATGCGGGCTAGAAGAATTCCTTTGGTTAAAAATGGGGTGACAAAAGACAATATAGTTTAAAGAAAAGGCACACCACCCCACACACACCACACCACACACACAACACACCACACACACCACAACACCCCCACACACACACACCGGAGGGGCTGAAAGGGAAAAGGAGATGGGTTTTAAACGGAAAGGGAGGAGGAGGAGGAGAGAGAGGAAAAAAAGAGAAAAAAAAAGGGGGGGGGGATGGGGGGAGGGAGTGAGGGAGATAGGAGAATTTTAAGGAGGAAAAAGAGGAGGGGGAGGGATGTAGGGTTTAAAAGTGAGTGTAGAGGAAAAGTGAATTTTTTGGGAGATTTGGGGGATGAGAGGAGGGACAGACAATTTTCCCCTTTTCCCTTTCTCTCCTATCTTTTCCCCTTTTTCCCCCCTTTTTTTTTTTTTTTTTTTCTTTTCCCTTTTTTTCCTCCCTCATTTTCTTCTCCCTTTTCCCTTTCCCCTTTCCCCTAAATTTTTTTTCTTTATCCCCCGGTTTTTCATGTATAAAAAAATGTGTAAAACTTCGGTCTAACTCTTCAATGCAGGACTGGCCCCGAATAATAATGATAAAAATAAAAGTAAAAAATAGAGATACAATCATAATAAAAATGTAATAATGTAACAAAAACAAAAAATAATGATATAATAGTAATAGCAATAAAAATATAATAATAATAATAATTTAAAACAACAACTACAACAAAACAACGACAATAATAATATGAGGACGATGCTAACAAAAATAGAAATATTCATAATAATAATGATAACAAAAAGGCGGAATAGGATTCTTATGTGCCGCTAGTGTCTGAATGTATGTCATTCTTTGTATCTATGCTGCAATTATCACTCCATTTTACAGCCATTTTACTCCGCAGCCAATGAAGTATAATTTCACACTCAAACATGTATGTTTTGGGTTTTGCAAAACTGTCGCTGGGGGTTTACTGCTGTGGCTGGGCACCACGGGGGTAAGGACTAGGTTCAGCCGAGTCAGCACTAGTTGATACACGTGAGGGGGTCGGCATTAATCGACACAGGCCGGGCTCCCTCATGGGCATAGCCCGGGCGAGACGAAGCTTCCCCATATCGGGCTTTTTCCTTATGTATGTTTTATTATATAATTGGAAACGACCGAAACGAGCAGAATTTTAATGTAAATTGATATTAGTATTATCTTTTATTATTTTTAGTGTTGTTTTTTTAAATGATAGCAACACTAATACCAATAGATAACATAAGCAACAATCATATGGTAATATACAGAAGCAGAATTTTAATGGTAAATCATTTTAGTATTATAATTATCTTCACTGTTGTTTATATTAACATCATTACTGATAGCACATTACTATCAGTAAACAACAATCATAATGGTAATGATAACGACCGAAACAACCAAAATTCTTAGTTTTAGTTATTATTATTATTATTATTATTATATTTTTATTATTATTAAATTATTATTACTGTTATTATTATCATCATCATTATTGAAAAGCAACATTAACACTAGACACAACAATAATAATAGTGCCCGGAACAAAACATAATTAAATATAAATTAATATTATTATTCATCATCATTATTTTTACTGTTATTATCATCATTTTTGGGATAGCAACATTAATACCAGTAAACAACAATAAGCAACAATCATAATGGTCATAATGATGTAATAAATCGAAGATATGATAATGCCATCTCCCCACGTCACGATCACTTTTGATGAAGTTTTCAATCTTGAGGCAACTGAAAGATAATGTTCCTGGAGAGACTTTTGTGATTATGCAAGCAGGACTTCTTGATTATGCAACAAGATAATATTCCGAATTGGGGAGGCATTGGACTTATAAAGAGTGCTTTCTATTTATCGTAGGCAGGACAGATGTATGTGTTTTTGCTTCATTAGTTACATTGAGGGGATACAGGCTTTTAACATTTAATGAGCCTGATGCTGGTTATGTTAGCTTTTCTAAGAAAGCGAGGGAGGGTAATTTAGAGTAAAAATAAAAGATGTGATTGAGCTGAT
>NC_051399.1:27586691-27594191 GCF_015228065.2 Penaeus monodon
TAGACTGAAGGAGAGCTTAGTGCGAGGCAGAAGATTAAAAGAGATGTCAAGAAGGGATGTGTCCTGTCCCAGAATTATTTTCGAAATGATTTAGGAAATGAGACAACCTACCGGAATCAAGAGTGGAGGCAGATGCATCAACAGCATACGATATGCACATGACATTGTATTGGTAGCAGTAAAATGAGAAGACATCCAGGCCACTTGTAGATAAGGTTCATCGGCAGAAAAGTGAGAACATGGGACATTACCTTAAGCAGCAGAGAACATAATTACAATGGTCACATCAAAGAAAAAGATCACCGAGATGCAATATTAAAATAGCAGACAAAAGTTTTACAACAAGTAAGCAAGTCTGATTTACCTGGGAAGTATCATTCCCTTGCAACAAATTAAGTACTAATGTTGAATTAAAAGAAGGATAGAAGGCGGCCAAAAAGAAAGCTTGGAAAAAGCGGAAACAAACAACACAGGAAAAATATCAGTAGCGTAAGAGCTAGAGTACAAAAGCTACATTTGGGAGCGAAACTTGGAATTGACCAAAAATAATCAAAAAGCTTATAGAGAGTTTGAAATGTGGTGTTTAAGGAGGATGGAAGGAATAGAGGGACAGAGAACGAAGAAATGAAAAAGTAATGACAGACATAGGATGGAAGAGACAGCTTCTCATCGAAGTGAAAGAACAACAAATTGAAAGTATGGGAACCATTATCAGAGCTAACGAGCTAGAGCATCTAATCTAACAGGAAGAAGAAAGGAAACACAGGCAAGAGGGAGACAAAAGACCAACAAATGGATACTAACAAGAAACCTGGACAGGAGCAAGGGGAGATATAGAAACGCCTACGCTGGTGTCCAAATAGCGATGTTGGAGGTTTTGGTCGCCAAACGCTTTAAGCATAGTGCATGCAGAAGATAGTGTAAAAAATATAGTTGTAAAATATGCCCAATAACACGCAGAATGATCTCTTCGTTCATGAATCTGACAGCATGAATATAAGCCAAGACTATAAGCCGTGTTCCAGTTTATATATATATATATATACTATATATATATATATATATACTAATATATATATATAATATAGATATATATTATGTATATATATACATTTTTTTTTTTTTTGTACTGGTTTACTAGGCTTCACGACGGCTTTCTCCTCCCGTTTACTTTTCTGTTTGTACTTTACATTTGTGGTTGATTCTTGATATTGATTGGTAAAGGAGAAAAAAACATCGAGAAAAAACATAAGAGAATGCGGTTTTGACATTAATTGTGTAAAAAAATAGAGTAGGGGAAGACGAGAGAAGGGAAAAAGAGAGGTCGAGAAAGAATCGATGGAGAAGAGAGGAGGAGGTTGGAGGAGGAAAAGAATGACGAAGGGATGTGGAGAGAGATACTGAAAAAAGCAAAGAAAGATGGAAGGAGAAAGTGATGGAAGAGAAAGCGTTAGAGCAGGGTGTGTTGATCGTTATTTCTCCCCAAACTCACCAACAAATGGTACAAGGACTTTATTGATTCGTAAGGATAGGATTCCATTTACAGTGGAGATTATCGATAATTTCGATGCTATATTATCAGCGAATGACTTCCAACATGCCCGACTCTTAGGGTAATCAAACTGTGAGCGATTGCTGAAATAATTTTACCATGTGCTCTTAACTTAGAAGCAGTAATGGAATGCATTATGAGAATACGCCCAGGGACAATAAAAAAAAATAAACAAAGAAGGTATCTAAGTGCCCACAGAGGGTCCCTTAAAAAAAAAGAGGCTAGAATAACATCACTTTGCAAAGAACAGCGTTTACCAAAACCAGACCCATACTCTCGCTCTGTCTTTAGTTATGCCATCGTCCAAGTGAGTAATGATAAGAATAATGCACCATCAGGTTGCATCATCTCAAAGTCTGAGTTCCTTGGTGCGTCATTATGTTCTGACGGCGACTTAGCGATAGCTGGAGTGACTGGCGTTTCTCTCTTTGTCTCTCTCTCTCTCTCTCTCTCTCTCTCTCTCTCTCTCTCTCTCTCTCCTCTCTGCTCTCTCTCTATCTCTCGCTCTCTCTCTCTCTCGTTATTTCCGACCTTCCATATGGACGCATAATCTTAGGATTACGCGCGCTTTTGATAATTATTCATTTCAACAAAGCTCACTACGCACGTTTTTATACATTGATATGACAACCTGTTGTGCGTCCTCAGAATTAAAAAAAAAAAAAAACAGTAAGTAGCCATTTCTATGCCCTAGCTGGACACCTTACTATAAAGCAATATACAACGAAACGACCCTACTAGAAGAGGTACGGCCGGACGTCCCTGAGATACCGCCAACCCAAAACAATTCAACGTACAAATCTCGCGAAGTAGAAGAAAAAAGTGATACGAAAGGTAAAAAGAATATGAATGGGCACGCACACAAGACACTATCTACACGTTAAACCCTCGAGCCCGCCGCTGAAAGACGAGATTAGGGCTTACAGCTTTGCAATGAATGCTGTTGCAAGATAGCAATTGGGGTGCGATTTCGTGAGTTAGGGGCATAGATTATTAGCGTATTTAGGAGTACGTCAGTGGCCCAAGGTATGTGCGGGAATTTGAAAGAAAAAATCTTTGGAGCGTTAACATATGCGTGTATTTCGCTGCAGATATACCTGTCTCTACATGAAATTAAAACATTAAACCTGCCACTGCTGCCATCATACTGTTTACTATGTCATGCTACAACCCCTGCTGCTGTCGATGAGGATGATACCAGGCTACTCCGTAATGCCGTGCTGCGCCGTTACTACTGAGCTGCTCTGGCTGCCGTTGTGTTGCTACTGCTGCTATATTACTACTTCATTTGCGGATAGACTAATGAAGTGGTACTATGTGCTGCTAGTACTAATACTTCTTATGCTGCTGGTTATTGTACTACTACTAATGTTGCTGTTCCAGCTGCTGAATAGTACTATGTTGCATGTTATTTGCTAGTGTTGCAAATGATACCATCACTCAAAATCAGAATAGTAAAACTATGTGATATATGGAGAAATTATATATCATGATCAAGGATTATATATGCAAGGAGCGCGTTATTCAAAACTCATGCACAGGAATGCAAGTAGGACGTTCAAATTCATGTTGATGATTGTCTCTTAAGGACCTCCGAAGTTAGTAGGATGCCTATATCCATATATGTACAAACACACACACACACCACACCACACCACACACACACAAAACACACACACACACACACACACACCACACACACAGACACACACACTCACACAAACCACAACACACACCCACACACACCACACCACACACACACACACAGGATATATATCTATATATATATATGATATATATATATATATATATATAATATATATCATATAATATATATATATAATATATATGTGTCTATGTATGTATGTGTGTATGTGTGTGTGGTGGTGTGGTGTGTGTGTGTTGGTGTGTTGTGTGTGTGTGTGTGTAAACAAATAGATAACGCACACATTACAACATAACGTATACTATTGCAACAACTAACACACAGAGAACACATACACGCTGTGTGTGTGTGCTTGCGTGTGCAAAGATTTTGTGCCTATGTGTGTTTTAGTGCACATACAATAATATTAAGAAAGCCTCCGACTCGAGCTCAGCCGCAAGACAAAGAGGTGCCGCTGGAGCGGCTGCAATCACTAGGAAAAAAAACGTCATTAAGCGTTCTTGCAGGTGCAAATACTTCAAAGCGGCTTGCGGCTTCAGAAAAAAGCCGTGCTTGAGTTTATGTTTGGCCACAAGATAAGTGTGTGAATTCTTTGCCATGGTGTTTTGTGTGTGTGTGTGTGTGTGTGTCGTGTGTGTGTGTGTGTCGGTGTGTGTGTGTGTGTGTGTGTGTGTGTGGTGGTGTGTGTGTGCGTGCGTGGATACAAAAATCAGAAATATTGAAACATTTTCTTATCTGAAAATTCTAGGATCATATGAAAAATAACCAAGGAGAGTGGGGAACTCCTTACGTATCTTAACACGTCAAAGAATTCAGGTCAGAAGTAAGTAGTAGACGCCTCTGTAAAGAAAAATTATTTGCGAGAAAGTTTAGCACTCTCGCGACAGGTTGTCACGATTAAATTATCAGCTTATCAACGTGTAACCGTATATAGGATGGTGAATATTCCTCCTTATATAAAAATTGTTTGTGGTGTGACCGTTCATTGAAAGTCTCGTTAGTGCTTTATTATGCATATCAGCTTCTGCGTATGCAAGCCACTGTCTAGGCGTCTCTTTGAATATCCAAAGTTATGAGTGCTTGTTCACCTTTTCGTGATAAAAGATATTGATGAAGGCAAATAGATTCTTACTAGCAAATCTATGAGCAGTGAGAATCGAAAAAAAAAATCATGACTCGGAGCCTAAGGGTCGCCATGTTTGTTTTGTCTGTGATGCGGACAAGAAACTTAATAAATGAAGCTAAATATCGGGGTTTCTTCTTCCTCTCTCTCTCTCTCTCTCTCTCTCTCTCTCTCTCTCTCTCTCTCTCTCTCTCTCTCTCTTCTCTCTCTCTCTCTCTCTTCTTTCTCTCCCTCCCTCCCTCCCTCCTCCCTCCTCCCCCTCCCTCCCACCACCCACCTCTCTCTCTCTCTCTTCTCTCTCTCTTCTCTCTCTCTCTCTCTCTTTCTCTCTCTCGCTCTCTCTCTCTCTCTTCTCTCTCTCTCTCTCGAAAATAATCAGGAAAAATCAGCAAATGAGCAAGATCACTCCCCGCAGAAAGTAGAAGCCAGTAATTTTAGGCATATTTAAGATACGTTTTCGGGAACGATTAAGTGTTTGAAAGATGAAATCGACAGAAAACCTCATTCACAACTCGATTCGACTGGTACCATTCAAAAGTTTGAAAGATGGACTGGCCGAGGCAAGCACTTGGCAGGACACGTTGGAGGTGGCAAGTGCGAGTAGTAACAGAAAAAATGAGAAAACATATCGCACATTCATTCTTCCATCAAAAACATGAAACTGGAAACCACTATTTTGCAGATTATACTTCTTTGGTAGTATTTTCGGGGGGGTGGGGGCGTCTATAACGATACTTATAAAAGGTTGTTAATAGGGAAAACAGTACATCGCCACACTCAGGACCCCTCGTCAGCGTCCTCCAAAAGTACGCTTGTAGGTAAAGGATTCGTCTTGATTACTTCACTTGGCTGGCTCCATGGTACAGTTACTGTTATTAACCTGTGACCGGGATGTAGAACTGCCAAAGGTACAATAAGATTTAGTCGTTCAGTAAATATGTTATCACCTCGGAGTTCACCCGAATGTGCAGTAGTATAATGGTTTGCCAAGTACCCATGCACCTACATCTATTCGTGTCGAGTCGTCCATACTGAATGGAAGTTTGTAGTGAGTTTCTGTATAAATTGATAAGGGGGTTTGAGGTTTTCGAAGTTCCTGGCTGTCATTGGGTATAATTAAAAAGTGAATATAGACTGGTCATTCAACTTACCTGTTAAAGGGAATAACCAAGTGTTTTGGTTATGTAGGATTACTGCTTAAGCGGATTATGTTACGGAAATGAACCTGTGGCGGCCAGACAAAACTTATTGTCATTATTATCATATCATCAAAATATTCATTCATGATTACCATCATAATTATTTTTATCAAGTATCCATTGATGAACCCTGTTTTTTATTTAAGGATGTTTATGGTAAATTTAATGTCCAATCAGGTTATTTCCATATCATAACTGATTAACAGAGTGTACGTAATGTCTTACACCCAGATGGTAAGCATATATTATGATCAAGCTAAACCGATAAAATATGCATTAACAATGGGTAGCACGTAAGAATTATAGGAAATGGTTGGTTATTCACTTGTTCTTTTTCTGTATAGTTGGCGCTCGTATCTAGTTGTGTGCGCCAGTCGCCCATACGCGGCTGTAGTAAATTCCAGTCTGGAAATATTTTGAAGGGAAGTACAATTCATAGTTGTGTGGCCCAGTCGCCATACAACGCTAGAAATTCAGCTCTGGACATTATTTGAAGGGGAATTACAATTTTACCCTACTGTTAACTTTGAACTACGGAACCATTTCTGCATGCGATTTATAGCTGTCTATGAGCAACAGGGAATACACTATATTCCATAATCAAGTTTATACACGGCCATATCCTATGTTGAACATGAAGAATTGAGAATATGCATATGGAATGAGGAAAACGCACTTGTCATTGTAATCACATTTTTATTGTGCCATTTTTTTTAGAATTTCTCCCCTCAATGATGGAACACTGCTAGGAGGCAATATGGTGCCCCCTGAAACCGGACTAGGTCCCTATCAGGCGATGACAAAACGGGTCGGATTACAAGAAACAAACTCCTATACGAGATGTGAAGGACTTTTGTTTACATCGTAAATCAAGATATTCTCTCAGTTTCTCGAACTAGCGTATTTCGAAACACCTCTGAGGTCGTAAAATACAGCCTCCTTGTACACAAGAAATATTAGCGGATGCCCGAAAACCTCTTCGTAACGCCCATCGTGGTGACCCTCTCATACCACCCATCATCATAAATACCTTCATGAAGTGTGCAAATGTGACTTTTGTAAGGAGAAATCTTTAATGGTGAACACAACATTTAAGAGACATAGTAATAATAATAATAATAAAAAAGGGCTAATGTAAATAAGGATGCCTTTGCCAAGCGTAGAGGAACGCGCCAAAACTTGATGTGAGCCTCATGTAAATCACTCAACAAGTTGAGTTTATCATAATTAAAAGGAGTTCTGACACATTCATCAGTACAAAATGTGATAGAAACTTCCAACAATATCCCAGTTTTTCTCTGTAGCAAAAAAAATATAATAAATATACAATAACAAAGGATTAGGGCAATATACAAGCACAACTCTTAATACCTAATGTAATATTATTAAAGGAATTAACTTCTTTTAAAGAATAATTGATTTCACCCAAAAAAGTCAGTCGACACTTTGAAGGTATTTACGAGACTGATCGGGTGAGGAGGGTCACCACGATGGCGTTACGAGTGGTTGCGGGCACCGCTAATATTCTCGTGTGGAGACGTGTTTACGACCTCGGGGAGTGTTTTGAAAATACCCTCGTTGCGAAGAAACGATGAGAGTAGCTTGATTTACGATGTAAACGAAACTCATACGATCTTGCGTTAGTAAATCCGACCCTTGTTTGTGGACAACGTAAAAATCGCTTTGTTTCAGTTCTTCTAATTGTGACCGCATATCTCTCATAAGCAACCCATTATTAATAGGAATCTCGTGTTTATGACACAGAATGTTAATGACTGGGAAGAATTTTGTTATTCAGTTCTAATATGACAGCAATGAGCATAACCGGCATTCATCCTTTATACAGGGTTTTGACTCATATTTCATGTGGATTTGTGATAATTATATGTAACTTCTGTACTGAGTAAACAAGCATTGATGATTGCAAGTTATATATTAATAGGCACAATATAAGTTTATC
>NC_051399.1:27601691-27617697 GCF_015228065.2 Penaeus monodon
ATCAATGTCTGGCCTGAATGATTGTCTGTTTCAAATGGTGCGTGAAAATGCGTAACCAAATTCTATATCTGTTCTGCCGGCGGTCTTGTCAATTTTGGTTTGTTGCGATACTATTATGTAATGTTTAGTTATTCGTTTCCTTGCTTATTTATCTATCATTTATTTATTTATTCCACAAAGATTATACGCAGACACAAACAGTAGAGCATAGCCTCGGGCACTCACAGCAGAGTTGTAATTTTTCATAATGTTACCACAACAAATACAAAAGGCAGATACATTTCATAGGATAGAGAGCAATAAATGTAGAAGCATAAAAGATAGTGTTTTAATTTTATTATGGTTTATTGTCCGAAGGAGAAGAAGAGAAGAAGAAGAGAGATGAGAAAGAGAGAGGAGAGAGAGAGATGAGGAAGGGAGAGAGAGACGAGAGAGAGAGAGAGAGAGAAGAGAGAGAGAGAGAAGAGTGAGTGAGAGACGAGAGAGGGAGAGATGGAGAGATAGATAGATAGATAGAAAAGGTAGATAGATAGATAGACAGACAGATAGATAGATGATAGATGTAGAGAGAGAGAGAGAGAAGAGAGATGAAGGAAGAGAGGAGAGACGAGAGAGAGGAGAATGAGATGAATGAGGAGATGGGAGACTGAGGGAGGAGAGAGAGAGAGGAGATGGATAGATAGATAGAAACGTAGATAGATAGATTAAAACAGATAGATAGATAGAATAGATAGATAAGAGAGAGAGAGAGAGAGAGAGAGAGAGGGATATATATATGAGAAAGAGAGAGAGAGACGAGAGAGAGAGAAAGAGAGAGGAGAGGACGGAGAGATGTAGAGAGATGAAAGGTAGATAGAGAGACAGACAGATAGAGAGATAGGAGATAGATAGATAGATAGATAGAGAGAGAGAGAGAGAGAGAGAGGAGAGAGAAGGAGAGGAAGAGGGAGAAAGAGAGAAAGAGAGAAAACAGTAGAGGAAAAAAAACTTTTTTTTGTTAAGTAACCCGACATGAGAGAGAGAGAGAAAGAGAGAGGCAGGAATAATGCAAGAGGGAAGAGAGAAAAAGTAGAAATAGAGAGAGAGAGAGAGAGAGAGAGAGAGAGAGAGAGAGAGAGAGAGGAGAGAGAGAGGATAGAGAGAGAGAGAGAGAGAAAGATTTTGTTTTTTGTCAACCTAATCCGACAGAAAACAATGATGAAGATGAGAAGATGAAAAAGATGAGATGAGAGATGAGAGGAGGAAAAGGGAGAAAAGGAGAGAGGAGAGAGAGGAGAGAGAAGAGAGAGAGAGAGAGCGAGATGATGAGAGATGATGATGATATGATGATGGTGTGATGAGAGATAGATGATGATGTGGGGGGGGGGGGGGGAGGGGAGGGGAGGGGAGAAAAGTAAAAGAAACCGAAAGAAAGGAAAAGAAAAGAAAAAATTTTATAAACTAAAAAAAAAAGAGAGGAATAATAAAAAGAAAAAAATGAACAATAAAGAAAAATGGAAAGAAAAAAAAAAAAGAAAAAAAATAAAATAAAAAAAAAAAAAAATTTTTAAATAATAATGAACACAAAATAATAAAAATATGATATAATAATAATAAAAATAAGAAAAGAAAAAGAGGAAGAAATGAAAAATAAAATAATAAAAAATAATAATTAATAATAAAATAATAAAAATAAAAAAAAAATAAAAAAAATGTGATAATGTAAATAAAAATGCTAAAAATAATAAGATTGAAAAACATAACAACAATAAAAAAAAATAATCGATATTCTTTTCATCCTTACCGATTTTGAACACCATTGGAAAAAACCCAAAAGGAAATTCAAGTCAAAACACAAAAAGGTTTAAAGTTTTCCCAATTTTACGTTTTAAAAGCAAATAATTTTGGGTTTCAGCTTTTAAAAAAAACCATCAGGCTATGAGTTTGGGGGGTGACTATTGGGCTGAGGGTTTGGTTTTTGGGTGGAGAGAAAATCCGCTGTGTGAGCAGAGGGAATATATAAGGGATTTATTTATATTATATATATATATATTATATTATATATATATTATTAATTTTATAATATTTTTTTGTGTGTGTGTGTGTGTGTTGTGTGGGTTGGTGTGTGGCGGTGTGTGGTGTGTGTGTGTTATAGTATATATATACACAAAAGATACACATATTTGTATATGTACATTTCATAGCCATATATCGTAATAATACAAATAAAGTGTATATACATATAAAAAAAAAAAAAAATATATATATTAATAATATATATTATTAATATTATATTATATATATATAATAAAAAAATAAAATAATTACACAAATACCCATACATGTGCGTTGTGTGGTTTTGGGTGTTGGTGTGTTGGTATACACACATGATCATAGACGCCTATTTTGGAGTTCCCAAAGGAACGCACCCCACCCCCGCCGTTTATCGAAGTCCCCCGGGGCCATTAATCTGCGAGGAGGAAATAAAACATCCCAAAGTAGAGCGACACAGCCAGCATCGGGGACCCTCATGGGGGAAGGGCCGAGAGTCATTTAAGTGGAAATTTCATCATTCCTCGAGGTTGAAATTCGGGGAACCGTTCATGTGAAAAAGTATAAAAGGTATGAATGAAAAGAATATCTTCATAAACAAAAGAGTATTTGCCCGGGTTTGTTTGTGTTTCGTCAGAAATACAGAATAGAAATTTCGGGTATGGGGTTGAGGGGGGAAGGAAAGTCGTTTGCTGTGTGCTGTTCTCGTTGCCTTCCTTCTGGTTATTGTTTTTCCTTTCCCGTCTTTTTTAAAAACCCCGTTCATACAAACCAAAGGAGTCCGCGTCAATTTAAAGGATTTTTCCCATTTACTTTTTTTTTTTTATTAGATATGTGTGTTTTAATTTTTCACCAATAAAACCCCATGGGTTGGGTGTGTAGGGGGGACGAAAGTGAAACGGGTTTTTTTTAATTGGGAAAAATGAGACCGGGATTTTTTTGCTAATTTCTCTGTAAGTGAAAAAACAGACAAAAGACGCTCGTTGTACTTTACAAAAAATCCTCAGTTCGAGAGTAAATCAGGTAAACAAGATCGTTGTCTACCGCTTTCTTAAAAAAGGAGGAAAAACCCTTTTCCCCCGGTTTTTATAAACGCGCCCGGCCCAAAAAACGTAGGCAATAATCCACATAAGCCTACTTTTTTTTAATTTTTTTTTATATAATTCTACGTTTTTTCGGTAGTTGCAGCTGTAGGTACCAGGGTGTTCAACTTTTTTTTTTTTTTTTTTTTTATAAAGTAAAATTTCGAGAGAGAGAAGGACGAACACGCTATAAAAATTATCTACAAACTTATGAGTATTTGGGTTAGTGAAGTTTGAGAGCAATTAAGGGTACAAAACAAATTATTTCTTTCGTAATGTATTAATAGTTACACTTCAAAATTTAGGTGAGTACAAAATTCTTAATCAACTGTTTGAACCCCCTTTAAGAATCAAAGTTAAAAAACACAACACATTTTGCCTTCTCCCCCACTCAGTAAAAAGTCCGTAATGTTTACTTTTCCCGGTTGCAGGTACAACCACTCACAGAATACCACCTCACCCCTTTGCTTGCTTTAAGTAGCTGAACTCGAAGCTCCATAGATGCGATAGAAATTAAAATATTTTCATACATAAGTATATTTTTATCATTAATATTTTAATTTTTAAACGTAAAAAGCTACGGCGCCGTAAAGCTGGCACACACACACAAACACACACACCACAACACACACACACACACACAAAAAACACACACCCCCAACACACACCACACACACCCCAACACACAAAACACACACCCAACACATTCCCCCTCGCTTTTTTCAGAGAAGGGAAAAAAAAGAAAAGGAGGTGATCCCCTATAAAGTGAACTTTGTAATTGTCACAGTTTCGAGAATATTTTGGGGACAAAAGTTTTGGGATTTTTTCAGCTTTAAGTACAAGGTAGCCCCATTAAAGTTTTTAGCAGCCCCATATTTTCACATTATTTAAATTATTTAAAATTGCCTGTCAAAAAAAAGTGAGGGCAGTTTACTGTTTACCAATACGAAAATTTTGAGGAAAAAGAGAGATCATTTTTAGGGAATTGATGATTTCGACTATTACAGCATGCAAAACTCTCCGTCTTTTTAATTTTGTACGAATATCCATATCTTTCACGCTTTAAAGGGATTTTCTCCATTTCATTTTTTTATATAAATATAATATTAAAACAGTCCCCCCAAACTAAGAAATAGCGTGCAACCCTCCCCTCACTCACCTTAAATAAAAGAGCCAATTTCTGATTTAAAAGGACTTTTCGAATCATCTCATTTTTGGGGCCTTTTGAAAAAGAAGTGAAGCATAAAGAGGAGGTCGCGAGATAAACAATGTCCCCAAGAAACGAAACATAATAATAATAATGAAAGAAAATAAAAAAAAGATAAATAAAAAAAAAGGGTAGATTTTGTGCAATTACCTATCCCTGCTTTTTCTGCTCTCCGCAGGGCTTTTTGGGGAAAGGTCTGTTAAAGAAAAAATTGGGGCTGGCAAAATGCATAGTCGTGATGCAGCAGGGAGAGAGAAGGAAAGGGAGGGGGAGAGAGCGAGAGAGAGAGAGAAGGAGAGAGAGAGAGGAGAAAGAGGGGAGAGAGAGAGGAGAGGGAGAGAGAGAGAGAGAGGAAGAGAGAGAGGAGAAGAGAAAAGAGGAGAGAGGAAAGAGGGGGAGATATGCAAGCAGTTATATAGATAAAAAAATTTGACAAGTGAAAAGGTGAGAAAAGGCCCCAAAAATTTTTACTGTAAACTGCTAGAGAGAGAGAGAAAGCAGGGAAGGAGATGGAGAGGGAGACCAAAAAATATATATTATATATAATATATATATAATAATATATATATATATATAATATATAATTATGATGTTATGGATTAATTTTAAATTTATATAATATGTATAAATATATATATAATATATATATATATATATATATATATATATATTTTATAAATATATATTACACAGAGAGAGAGAGAGAGAGAGAGAGAGAGATTTTCAAAGTAAAAAATTTCCAAAACACTTTATTCCTTTAAAATTTACAAGGGGTTTTATTCTTTAAAAAAAATTAATTTTATATATTTATAGAGAGGAGGAGAGAGGAAAGAGAGAGGAGAGAAAAAGGAGAGAGGGGGGAGAGAGAGAGAGAGGGGAGAGAGGAGAGGGGAGAGGAGAGAGAGAGAGGGGAGAAAGAGAGGGGAGAGAAGAGGGGAGAGAGAGGGGGGAAAAGAGAAAAAGGGAGAGAGAAGAGGAGAGAGGAAAAGTTTGGGCAGGCAGATAAATAGATAAATAAATAGACGTGTAGAGGGGGAAAAAAGGCAGACATTTTAAAAACTGAAAAAACGGTTTGGAAAGAGAGGGGAAGGGGAGAGAGAGAGAGAGAGAGAGAGGGGAGAGAGAGAGAAGAGAGAGAGAAAAGAAGGAGAGAAGAGAGAGAGAGAGAGAGGGGAGAGAGAGGGGTTTTGAGAGAGGGGAGAGAGAAAAGGAAGAGAGAGCCCGAGAGAGAGGGAGAGGAGAGAGAGAGAGAGAGGGGAGAGAGAGAGAGACGAAAAGAGAAAAAGAGAGAGAGAGAGAGAAAAGGAAGAGAAAAGAGAGGAGACAGGTAGTAGAAAGTTTAAACTATGGGCCCTGAAAAAAAAGGGAGAAAAAAGATAGAGATCTTTTAAACAAACTGTGCAAAAAAAAAGGAGAAAGAGGGGGATAAAAAAAAAGAAAGAGGGGAAAAAGGAGAGAGATAATAAAAAACAGTAAGGGGAAAGGTTCAGCGGAAAGAAAAAAAGAGCGAGAGGTGGGGGGGTTAGGGGGCTCAGAAACATACCCCCAAAGTCTTCACATCCTCACAAAAATTTGCTAAAGCCCCCAAACTCATGAATGTAACCCCCTCCAAGCAAATTTAAACTTCGTGTTTTCCCCCGGTTTTTGGTGCATTTGCCCTTTTGCTCTTTCAAGGCCCAAAGACCAAAACCCCCTGTCACTCGATAAAGGGGAAATGGGGAGGGTAAATTTACCGAGATTTTGGGAAAAATAACGTTTGGGAATGCATAAAAAAAAAACTTTTTTAGTTATTCGATTAATTCCATAGGATTTACCCTATACCCTTTTTTTAAAAAATTTCATTAATCTATTTACCTATTTATTCTTTCCCTTTTTTAACAAGGGTTTGTTGTTACACCAGTGCCACCGGGGGCGTACTGTACGGACCGTTTTGCGATTATGGTTTCTTGTTTGAGAAGGGCCCTGAAACCCTTTTTTGTCTGAAAATATCGTGGCTGTCTTTTAATGGGGCGATTTTAAAATGTAGCTCCACGTATAGTATTATCGTAGATTTTAAAAAATTTGATGTTGAAATTAGTTGTTTATTTTTAAAAAATTAACTATGAATATGATTACTTTTTTGGCCAAAGCACGGGACGCACGCACACCGCGCGCAAAACACACACATACACCCACATACACACAAAAAAACACACACAAAACCACAACCACACAACACAAACACACCACACACACACAAAACCATACACAAAAAAAGTATGATATATAACACATATATATGTAATATAAAAAGAATATATGTTATATATGAATATTAAAATATATAAAATTTATATGAAACATATCTATTTTATATGTATTTTTTATACAATACATATATAAATATACATACATAATAGTATATATATAAATATATATAAAAAATATTTTATATAAATATATATAAAATAAAATTATATGTGCCTTTTAATAAAAAATTTGGCAATATAAAAATTTTGTTTACCAGAAAAGAAGTTACAAAAATTTATCAAAAAACCACTTTAAAAAAGGAGGTAAAAAAACCCTGTTAAAAAGATGAATGCTGTATGCTCTTTGCTGTCAGGAAATTAGAACTGAAAAAACAAAATTTTTTCCCTTTTCTTTAACTTTTCTGGGGTCAAAAAAACAGGGGAAACCTTTTAAAATTAAGGGGTTTGCTTAGGGAGGATATGCGGCAAAATTTAAGAAGAACGGAAAAAAAAGGGCGTTTTTTACGTTCCCAAAAAAACAGGGGTGGGGATTTACTAACCCCAAGATGTATGATTTTCTTTTAATCAAAAATTAAAAGCTACTCTTCGTTTCTCGCAAACGAGGATTTTAAAAAACACTCCCGAGGTCGTAAACACGTTTTCCACACGGAGATTTTTTGGGCGGGTGCCCAAAACCACTTTAACGCCCCTGTTGGGGGCCCTTTCCCCAAACCCGGGCAAATCTCGTAAATACCTTCAAAAGTGTCCCGACGTGACTTTTTTGGGGGGAAATCAATTATTCTTTAGAAAGTTTTAAACCCTTTAAAAATATTTCATTAGGGTATTAAGGGGTTGTGCTTTTTATATTGCTTTAAACCCCCGTTATTGTATATTATTATATTTTTTTTTTTCTACAAAAAAGAAAAAAATTTGGGTATTGTTGGAAGTTTTTTAAAATTTTGACCTGATGAAAGGTTTAGAACCCCCTTTAATTTATGATAAAATCAACTTGTTGGGGTTGATTTACATGAGGCTCAATCAAGTTTTTGGGGCGGGCCTCTACGCATTGGGAAAGGCCCTCCTTTTAATTAGCCCTATTTTTTATTTATATTATTACTATGCTCTTTAAATGTGTTGTTCACCATTAAAAAGATTTCCCCCTTTCGAAAAGTCCCTTTCCCCACTCATGAAAGGGATTTATGAATGGGTGGATGAGAGGGTCACCACGATGGGGGTTTCGAAGGTTTTGGGATCCGCTAATATTTTTGTGTAGAGATGTTTTTACGCCTCAGGGGTGTTTTGAAAAAAACGCTAGTTTCCCCGGGAAAAAAGGGGGAGAAATATCTTGTTTACGATGAAAAAAAAAATCATTTAAACTCGTATAGGAGGGTTTTTTTTTGTAAATCCGGGCCCGTTTCTGTCATCGCCCCGATAGGAAAACCCATTTGGTTCAGGGGGCCACCAAAAATTTCCTCCTAGCAGTGTTCCCTCATTGGGGAGAAAATTTTAAAAAAAAGTGCACAATTTTAAAAAAGTGATTAAAAAATGACAAGGGCCCATTTTATTTTTTCCCAAAAGGGGGGTCCATTTTTAATAAAATTTTTTTCGGTTAGTGATCATAAAATATGCTACCATATGGGGTAAAAAATTACGTATCCCCTTTTAAACAGTTTTATAGAAAAACGATTGGGCATTAAATTTTCCCAAAAAATCCTTTAAAAAAAAAAAGGGTATCAAAGTTTGATACTGATAAATAATTATATGGTAATAAATGGGTTTTTATGAAATGATAATAAGAAATAATATTTTGGCCGCACAGGTTCATTTTCCCTAACATAATCGTTAAGCATAAATCCTAATAACAAAACACTTTTGGTTTTTCTTAAAAAAGGTAAGTTAAAAACCCCTCATATTCCATTTTAATTTTTACCAAATGACAGCCAGGGGAAAATTTGAAAAAAACCCGCAAACCCCCCTTTTCAATTTTAAGAAAACACTACAAACTTCCATTCAGTATGGAGGACTCGACACGAATAGATGAGGTGCAGGGTATTGGGAAACCCTTTTATACCCGGCACATTGGGTGAACTCCGAGGTGATAAAATATTTTTCTGAACGACTAAATTTATTAAACCTTTGGGAGTTTACCCCGGGTCAAAGGTAAAAACAGTACTTTCCATGGAGCCCCAAGTGAAATAATCAAGGAAGAACCTTTTCCTACAAACGTACTTTTTTGGGAAAGGGCGCTGACGGGGTCTCTGAGTTGGGATGGACGTTTCCTATTTTAAAAAACCCGTTTTTAAATTCGTTATAGACCCCCCCCCCCCCCCAAAAACTACACAATAGAAGTATAAACTGCAAAAATGGTTTTTAATTTTATGTTTGATGGAAAAAATAAAATGTGCGAATGTTTTCTCATTTTTTTCTTACACCCCCATTTCCCAAAACCCTCCCAACGTGCTCCAAGTGTTTTGTCGGCCAGTCATCTTAAAAATTTTGAAGGGTTTACCAGCAAAGTCGAGTGTAAAATGGGGGTTTTTCTGTCGTTTTTATCTTCAAACACTTAACTTCCCAAAAAAGTATCTTAAATATCCCAAAAAATTAAGGGGTTCTACTTTCGGGGGGAAGGTCTTGCTCATTTCCCTGAGTTTTCCCTAAATTTTTTTCGGAGAGAGAGAGAGGAGGGGAGAGAGAGAGAGGAGAGAGAAGAGAGAGGAGAGGAGAGAGAGAAGAGAGAGAGAGAGAGAGAGAGAGAGAGAGGGGGGGGGGGAGGGAGGGGGGGAGGGAGGAGGGAGGGAAGAGGGAGAGAAAAAGAGAGAGAGAGAAAAGAGAGAGAGGAGAGAGAGAGAGAAAAAGAGAGGGGAGAGAAAAGGGAGAAAAGAGAGGAGGGGGAAGAGGAAAAGGGGAAAGAAAACCCCCGATTTTTAGTTTCATTTATTAAGTTTCTTGCCGCATAAACCGGGACAAAAAAACATGGGGGCCCCTTTGGGCCCTCCGATCATGTTTTTTTTTTTACGTTTCTCACTGTAATAGATTTGTTTAGTAAGAATTATTTCCCTTCTTTCAGTATCTTTTATCACGAAAAGGGAAAAAAGAAGTCATATTTTGGAATTAAGAGACGCCTAAACAGTGGCTTGCAAACGCAAAAAACTGATATCCCATAATAAAGCATTTAACGAGATTTTCAAAAAACGGTCACACCACAAAAATTTTTTTTAAAAAGGGGAATTTTCCCCAAACCTATATACGGTTCCCACTTTTGATAAGCTGAAATTATCGTGACAACCTGTGCGGGGAGGCAAAAAACTTTCCTCCCCAAAAAATTTTTTTTTGTTTAAACCCCGAGGGCGGCTACTACCTACTTTTGACCTGAAAATCTTTGACGTGTGAAGATACGTAAGGAGCCAGCTCTTGGGTTTTTTTTCATATGATCCTAGAATTTTAGATAAAAAAAATGTTTCAAATATTTTTGATTTTTGGGATCACCCCACGCCACACACAAACACCCACACAAACACAAACACACACACACACAAACACCACACAACACACACACACACCCCAAAACCCCACACACACAACCCGCAAGAATTAACCAAACTTATCTTTTTGGGCCAAAAAATAAAAACTCAAAACGACAGGGGGTTTTTTTTGAAAACCGCAAAACCGCTTTAAGTATTTGAAACCTTTCAAGAAAGCTTATTGACGTACCCTAGTGATTGGGAGGGCTCCAGCGGCACCCCCCCTTTGTCTTGCGGGTGAGCTCGAGTCGGGGGGGCTTTCTTAAATATTATTTTATGTGCACTAAAAAACACCTATCACAAAATTCATTTTCACACGCCCCGCCCCCACAACACAAGCGTGATGTGTTTTATCTGTGTGGGGGGTTTCTTTTCAATAGTATAACGTATATGTATGTATGTGTGCGTTTATCTATTTGTTTTACACACACAAAACACACACACCAAAACACACCCCACACACACACACCCCACCCCCACACATAAACCATACATACATAGACACCCAAAAAAATATTATATATAAAATTTTAATATAATATATATTTTTATATATAAATAAAAATATATATTATATTATAAAACTGGTGTGTGTGTTGTGTGTGTGTGTGTGTGGGGTGTGTGTGTGTGTTGTGTGGTGTGTGTTTGGTGTGTGTGTGTGTGTTGTTTTTGGGTGTGTGGGGTTTTTGTGAGTGTGTGTGTGTTTTTGTGTGGTGTGTGGGGTGGGGTGTGTTGGTGTGTGTGTGTGTGTGGTGTGTTGTGTGTGTGTGTGTTTTAAAAATATGATATATGAATCCTATAAATTTGAGGTCTTTAGAGACAAACCCCAAAATGAATTTGAACGTTTATAAATTGCATTTTTTGACATTAGTTTTTAATAACCCCTCTCTTGCCTATTAATCTTGTCAAGGATATTTTAATTTTCTCCATATATCACAATAGTTACTTTTGATTTTTGAAGTGAAAGGTTGCAGTTGGGAAAAAACTTTTGAAAGAACAGCAACAATAGTACATGTGCAAACAGCTGGAACGCCCCCATTAGTGGAGTACAATAACCAGCAGCAGAGGAAAATATTATTTTAGCAGCAATAGTAAAAAACTTCAGTAGTCTAGCAGAAAAAGAAGTAGTAATACTGCAGGGAGTAGCAAACAACCAAAAAAAGGCAGCCAGAGCAGCAGCAGAGTAAGGGGAGCAGGGAACCCGGGAGTGCTGGAGTAGCAAATGGGATCACCCCAAAACGGCAGCAGCAGGGGTTTAGCAATGAAATAGTAAAAAGTAATGATGGGAGCAGTGGCAGGTTTTTGTTTTAATTTTGTAGAGACAGGTATATCTTGACCCCCCCCAAAATTTTCCCCGGATATGGTTTCTCCCCAAAAATTTTTTTTTTCAAAATTTCCCCCCCCATACCTTTGGGCCCCTGCGACTCAAATGGGCGCTAATACGCAAAGCCCCCAAATCACGGATAATTTGACCCCAATTTCTATTTTTGGGAACAGCATTCATTGCCCGCTGTAAGCCCCTATTCTCTTTTAGCGGCGGCCGAGGGTTTAAAAAGTGTCAGATAGTGTTTTGTGTGCGTGGCCCATTCATATTCTTTTTAACCTTATGGGATCATTTTTTTCTTCTATTCGCCGAGGTTTTGGACGTTAAATTTTTTTGGGGTTTGGGGGTATCTCAGGGGCCTCGGCAGTACCTTTCTAAGTAGGGCGGTTTGTTTATTTTGGTTATTTAGAAAGGGGTGTCAAGCTGGGCATAGAAATGGTACTTTACTGTTTTTTTTTTTTAATTCTGAGGACGCACACAGGTTTTTTCAACCTGTAGGGAAAACGGTGCTTTAGTGAGGTTGAAAATAAATAAATTAATCAAAAGGGGCCCCGGTTTTCCTAAGATGAGCCCATATGGAAAGGTCAGAAATAAAGAGAGAGAGAGAGGAGAAAAAGAGAGAGAAGAGAGGGAGAGAGAAGGGAGAGAAAAAGAGAGAGAGAGGGGGGGGAGAGAGAGAGAGAGAGAGAGGGGGACAAAGAGAGAAACGCCCCAAATCACTCCCGCTATTTGCTAAGTCGCGTCAAAAAAATTAAGACGCACCAAGAAATCAGAACTTTTAGATGATGCAAAAATGATGGTCCCCTTATTCTTATCATTATCACTATGGGGCGAGGGGAGAAATAAAAACAAAAGGGGAGAGTAAAGGGTTGTTTTTTTACGCTGTTTTTTTAAAAATGATTTTATTACTAGCCCTTTTTTTTTTTTTAAAGGGGACAATTTTTGTGGGGGACTTTTTGATAAGGTTTATTTTTTGATTTTTTTTTTTTTGTCTGGGAAATTTCCCCTAAGCATTAAATTACCGCTTCTTTAAAATTTGAGCCATGGTTAAAAAATTTTTTCAGCAACCCCCCCACAGTTTATTACCCTAAGAGTCTTTGGGGATGTTTGGGAAATCATCCCCGATAAGTATCAGTCGAATTACGAAAAATTCACTGGAAAGGAATCCCCATCCTTTCAGAATCAATAAAAATCCCTTTTTACAATTTTTGGGGGGAGGTTTGGGGGAGAAAAAAAAAGAAACAACCCCCAACCCTGCTCTATCGCTTTCTCTTCCATCATTTCTTTCCCTCTTTCTTTTTTTTTTCAGTATCTCTATTCCCCCCATTTTCTTTTTTCTTTTCCCCTTTCCAAAAACCCCCTCCTCTCTTTTTTTTCCCTCGATTTTTTCTCGACCTCTTTTTTCCCTTTCTCTCGTCTTCCCCACTCTATTTTTTTTTTCACAAATGTAAAAACCCGGAAATTTTCTTATGTTTTTCTGATTTTTTTTTTCCTTTACCAAGCAAATATCAGAATCCAACCCAAAAAGGGAAAAGGGGTTTTGGGTAGGTTTTCAAGGAATTCTGTTTTTTTTTTTTTGGGCTTTTATTTGGGCCTTTAGTGTTTTTGTTTTTTTTTTTTTGGGGAAATTAAAGAAACCCCCAAAGAGGAAAAAAAAAAAATGGATTAAAGATTTTGGGAGGGAAGAGGAAAAAAGGTAAAAGGGGAAAAAAGGGAAAGGAAATTTAAAGAAAATAAATTTTGAAAGGGGGAGGGGGGGAGAAAAAAGAAAAAAGGGTTATTTTTTTTAAAAAATTTTTTTTTTTTTTTCAGACCATAATAACCCCCAAAAATTCCCCCCCCCAAAAGATTTTTTTTTTTTTTTTGAAAAAAACAAAGAAAAAGGACCAGGGGGGGCCCCAAAGAAAAAGAAAAAAAAAAGAAAAGGGGGTTTAAAAAGAAAAGGAAAAAGAGAAAAGAAGGTGAAGCCAGAAAAAAAAAAAAAAAAGAAAAGAAATTTTTAAAAAAAATTAATAAATTTTTAAATAATTTAATTAATTAAAATTAAAAAAAAAGGGTTATGCGGAAATCTTTAGTTTTTGAAAGGATAATTTCCTGGTGTTATTGGGCTTTTAAAAAACTTATTTTTTAAAATTTCCCATATTTGGGTTGGGTTTTTTTTTTGAAAGGTAGGGTTTTTGTTTGTTGTGTTTTTGTTTTTTTTGGGGTTTGTTTTTTTTTGTTTTTTTTTTTTTTTTAGGTTGTTCCTGTTTTTAAATTTCCCCTATCTTTTTTTTGTTTTTCGTGGGGTTTTTTTTTATAGGGCAATTTTTTTTTTTCCTTCCCCTAATTTTCCCCCCAAAACCCTTTTTAAAAACCCTTAAGCTTTTTTTTTTTTCAAAAAATTTTTCCCCCAAAATTTTTATTAAACTCTTTCCAAAATAATTTTCTGTTTTTTTTTCCGTTTTTCCCAAAAAAGCTTCTTTTCCCGGGCCTACCCTTTATTTTAATTTAAAATTTAGTATTTAAAATTTTCATTTTATGAAAATTCCAGGTAAAAGATTGCTTCTTTTTGGAAAACTTTTGGTTGCAAATTTTAAATTGTTTCCGGGTTTGTATTTTTTTTCTTTGAGGGTTACCATTGTAATTTTCTCTTGCTGTTTAAAGGGAAGCCCCATTTTCCCCACTTTCTGCCAGACCTTTTTCTACAAGTGCCTGGAGGGCCTTCTCTTTATTTAAAACCAATACAATGTCATTTTGCAATTTTTATGTGTGATGCATCTCCCTCACTCTTGATTCCCGGGTTTAGGTTTTTAAAAATTTCCTTAATCATTTTGGAAAAAAAGTCTGGGGGCAGGACACAAACCCTTTTGACATCCCCTTTTTAAAATTTTTTGCCTCTCACCTAGCTCTCCTTCATGTCTAATTTTGCTTCTTTTTCCCAATAAAGTTTCTAATAATTCCTTTAGATTTCCCATAAATGAATCTTATTCTCGGCGAAGGGAAAAGAGGGGGGGCTTTTAGGGAAAAAAAATCTTCACGAAAATACATTTTTCGGAATTTAAAAAAACCATTCCCCAAGGGGAACATGATTTAAAGAGTTCGAAAGGAAAATTTCCCGGTCCCGGGTTTTGGGACTTTTAAACAGGGGTTTCTTAATTTAGTTTGGTTTTTTTTGTTTCTTTTCTTGGAGGGAAAAGGGAAAAATGAGAGAGAGGGGGGAGGGAGGGGGAGGGGAGGGGGGGGGGGGGGAAGGGGGGGGGTGAGAGGGGAAAAGGGGAAGGGGGGGAGGGGAAAGGGGGGGATTTGGGGGGGGGCAGAGTGAGAGGGGGGAGAGGGAGAAGAAGGGAGAGAAAGGGAGTGGGAAGGAGGGAAAAAGGGGGAGGAGGGGGAAAGGGGGGAGGGGGGGGGGAGGGGGGAAATGGGGGGTGGGGGGGGGGAGGGAGGGAGAGAGAGAGCGAGAGAGAGAGAGGGAGAGAGAGAGAGAGAGGGGAGAGAGAGAGGAAGAGGAGAGAGAAAAGAGAGAGGGGAAAAGGGGAGTGAAAGAGGGGAGAGAAGAAAAGAGGGGAGAGAGGAGAGAGAAAAAGGGAGAGGAGGGGGGAAGGAGGAGGAGAGAGGGGGGGAAAAAGGAGAGGAGAGAGGGGAAGGGGGGGAAAGGGGGGGGGGAAAAGAAGAAAAGAAAAAAAAAGGAAAAGGGGGGAAGAGAAAGAGAGAGAAGAAAGAAAGAAAGAAAAAAGAAGAAGAAGGGGAAAACAAAAAAAAAGGGGGGAAGAAAAAAAAAAAAAAAAAAAAAAAAAAAAAAAAAAAAAAAACAAGGGGGGGGAAGAAAAAAAAAAAAAAAAAATAAAAAAAAAAAAAAAAAGAAAAAAAGGGAAAAAAAAAAAAGATAAAAAAAAAGAAAAATTTTTTTTTGTGGGGGTTTTGGGTTTTTTGGGTGTTTTTGGTGGTGGGGGTTTAAAATTTATGTTTAAAGGATGTGGATTTATTTTTTTAAATTTTTTACTTTTCAACAATTTTTGTGTTTAAAAAAAAATTTTTTTTATTTTTTTTTTTTTTTTTTTTTTTTTTTTTTTTTTGGGGGGGGGGGGGTGTTTAAATTTTATATAAATTTTATATATAAAAATTATTTTATATAAATTTTTAATTATAGTTTATTTAAAAAAAAATATGCAAAAGTTATTCTTTTCCCCAACAAAGGGGGAAAGGGGTAAAATTATTTGGTTTTAAAGGGGTTTTATTGAAAAGGGCCCGAAATTTAACCTTTTTTCCTCCCGTCAAAACAAATTTTTTAAAAAAAACCAAAATCTAACCGACAATATCGTTGCAACCCAAAAATTTTAAAAATTTTTAAGGGGCCCCTAAAAAAAAAAAAAAGCCGTGGTTAAATTTCGGGGAAACTTTTTACTAAGGACCCCAAAGGGGGGAAAAGGGCTTGTTTTTTGGGGCCAGGGGGGTACCCGGACCCAAAAAACCCAAAAAAAAACCACCCCAAAAACCCCAACCAAAAAAACACAACAACAAAAAACCCCCCCAAACCAAGGTCCACCTTTTTTTTAAGCCCAGACGGGGCAGGGTTTTTTGGGCCCCCCCCAAAAACTTTTCCCCCCAGGGGAGAAATTTTCCCAAAAATTTTC
>NC_051399.1:27617797-27627797 GCF_015228065.2 Penaeus monodon
CCTCCACGCCTTCCCTTTCCCCGGGCCCCCCGGCCTTCCCAACTGCGCCGTTCCCGCGCCTTTCTCATCCACGTCGCCTCCCCTCTCCCACTGCCCCCCGGCGCCTTTCCTCAATCCACGTCGCTTCCCCGCGCCTTTCCTATCCACGTCGCCGTCCCCCGCGCTTCCTCATCACGTCGCCGTTCCCCGCGCCTTCCTCATCCACGTCGCGTCTCCCCGGCGCCTTTCCTCATCCACGTCCGCCTTTCCTCATCCACGTCGCCGTCCCTCGGCGCCTTTCCTCATCCACGTCGCCGTCCCCCGGCGCCTGTCCTCATCCACGTCGCCGTCCCCCGGCGCCTTTCCTCATCCACGTCGCCGTCCCCCGGCGCCTTTCCTCATCCACGTCGCCGTCCCTCGGCGCCTTTCCTCATCCACGTCGCCGTCCCCGGCGCCTTTCCTCATCCACGTCGCCTTTCCTCATCCACGTCGCCGTCCCCGGCGCCTTTCCTCATCCACGTCGCCGTTCCCCGGCGCCTTGTCCTCATCCACCTCGCCGCTCCCGGCGCCCTGCCTCAATCCACCCGCCGAACCCCCGTCGCCTTCGGCGCCTGCCTCATCCCCCGTCGCCGTTCCGGCGCCTTCCTCACCACGCGCCGATCCCCGGCGCCTTTCCTCATCCACGTTCGCCTCGTCCCCGGCCGCCTTTCCCTCATCCACGTCGCCGTCCCCCGGCGCCTTTCCTCATCCACGTCTCGCCGTTCCACGGGCGCCTTTCTCATCCAACCTCGCCCGTCCCCCGGCGCCTTCATCATCCACCCTCGCGTTCCCCGGCGCCTTTCATCAACCACGTCGCGTTTCCCGGCGCCTTCCCTCATCCCGTCGACGCCTCCCCGGCGCCTTCCTCATCCACGTCGGCCGTCACCCGGCGCCTCCCTTTCCTCATTTCCACGTCGCCGCTCCGGGCCTTCATCACCACGTCCGCCGTTCCCCGGTGCGCCTTTGCCTGCATCCACCACGTCGCCGTTTCCCCGGCGGCCTTTCTCATCCACTCGCCGTTCCCCGGCGGCCTATCCTCATCCACGTCGCCGTTCCCCGGCGCCTTTCCTATCCACGTCGCCGCCGTTCCCCGGACGCCTTTCCGCATCCACGTCGCCGTTTTTCCCCGGCGCCCTTTCCTCATCCACGTCGCGTTTCCCCGGCGCCTTTCCTCATCCACGTCGCCGTTCCCCGGCCGTCCTTTTCACATCCACCTCGCCCGTTCCCCCGGCCGACCTTTCCTCATTCCACGCTCGCTTTCCCCCGGCGCCTTACTTATCCACGTTCGCCGTCCCCCGACGCCTTTCGTCTCCTTTATCCACGGTCGCCGCCGTCCCCGACGTCCTTTCTCATCCACGTCGCCGTTTCCCCGGACGCCTTAATCATCCACCTCGCCAGTTTCCCCCGGCGCATTTCCTCATTCCCACGTCGCTTCCCACGGCGCCTTTCCCTTATCCAGCGTCGCCGTTCGTCCCCCGAACAACGCTTTTCCTCACCGTTCCCCGGCGCCTTTCTCATCCACGTCGCCGTGTCCCCGGCGCGCCTTTCCTTATCCACGTCCGCCGTTTCCCCGGCGCGTTCCTAATCCAACGTCGCGTTCCCGGCGCTTTCCTTATCCACGTCGCCGCCGTCCCCCGGCGCCTTTCCTCATCCACGTCGCCCGTTTCCCCGGCGACTTCTCATCCAGTTCGCCGTTTCCCGGCGCCTTTTCCTAATCCACTTCGCCGTCCCGGCGCCTTCCTCATCCACGTCGCCTTTTCCCCGGCGCCTTTCCTTATCCACGTCGCCGCTCCCCGAGGCCTTTCCTCATCCACGTCGCCGTTATCCCGGCGCCTTTCCTCCACGTCGCCGTTCCCCGGGCCCTTCCTCATCACGTTCGCCCGTCCCCCGGCCGCCTTTCCTCCATCCACAGTCGCCGTTTCCCCGGCGGCTTTCCTCATCCAGTCGCAGTTTTCCCCGGGCCCTTCCTATCCACATCGCCGTTCCCCGGCGCCTTTCCCATTCCACGTCGCCTTCCCCCGGCGCCTTTCTTATCACGTTCGCCGTCCCCCGACACAGCCTTCCTCATCCACGTCGCCGGTTTTCCCCGGCGCCCTTCCTATCCACGTCGCCGTCCCCGGAGCCTGTCCTCATCCACGTCGCCGTATTCCCCGGCGCCTTTCCTCATCCACGTCCGTCGCCGTTCTCCCGGCGCTTTCCTGCATCCACGTCGCCGTTCCCCGGGCTTTCCTCATCACGTCGCCGTCCCCCGGCGCCTTTCCTCATCCACGTCGCCGTCCCCCGGAGCCCTTTCCTCATCCACCTCGCCGTCCCCCGGCGCCTGTCCTCATCCACGTCGCCGTTCACGGCGACTTTCCTCATCCCACGTCGCCGTTCCCCGGCGCCTTTCCTATCAAGTCGGCCGTTCCCCGGCGCCTTTCCTCATCCACCTCGCCGTCACCCCGGCCCATAGCCTCTTCTCATCCACGTCGCTTGTCCCCCGGCGCCTCTGTCCTCATCCACGTCGGCCGTTCCCCCGCGCCTTTCCTAATCCACATCGCCGCTCCCGAGGCCTTTCATCATCCACGTCGCCGTTTCCCCGGCGCCTTTCTCATTCCACGTCGCCGTTCCGGCGCATTTCTCACCACGTCGTCGTTCCCCGGCCGCCTTTCCTAATCCACGTTCGCCGTTCCCCGGCGATTTCCTCATCCACGTCGCCGTTCACCGGGCGCCTTTCCTCATCAAGTCGCCGTCCCCGGACGCCTTTCAGCATCCACGTCGCCGTCCCCCGACGCCTTTCCTCATCCACGTCGCCATCCCTCGGCGCCTTTCATCCACGTCGCCGCCGGGTTCCTCGCCTCACAACAAGCTCCATCAGCATAGTATTATCCAAAGGTTGACACATAATGGGCAGTGTCACTTACCCTTACCTGACACGTGATGGCCTACCTGTACGTGGAGCTGATGTAGGGCCGAGCCTCGAGACGCCTGTGCCGCAGATTAACCAGGTGATAGCAATCTCAGGCTTTTGTTTCTTTTGTTAGGGGTTGTGTGGCGGTGTCCGTGTTGCGTACCTTTTCGTGTGTGTGCGTGTTGTGTGCGCGGCGTGCTCGTGTGTGTGTGTGTGGTGTGTGTATCTGGTGTATTTCTGTTGTGTGTGTGTGTGTGTGTGTGTGTGTGTGTGTGTGTGTGTGTGTGTGTGTGTGTGTGTGTGTGTCTGTGTGTATGTGTGCTTGCGCATATGGCTTATTAAATCTTGTATAATAAGCCATATAACTGCAAAGTCCTACAATGTTGCAATACTTCTAACACATAGGAATCTATGACATCGTTGCCATAGTCAACCTGTAGCCCGTTGCACGCCCTCACACACACATGAGAATGGGGAGGGAGGGAGGGAAAGGGAGAGGGAGAGAGAGAGAGAGAGAGAGAGAGAGAGAGAGGGAGAGAGAAGAGAGAGAGAGAGACGACTGGAGGAGAGAGGAGAGAGATGATGATCAGAGAGATGGAGGAGAGATGAGGAGTGAGAGAGAATCAGAGAGAGAGAGAGAGAATCAGAAAGAGAGAGAATGACAGAGAGAGAGAGACTAGAGAGAATGAGATGCGAGAGGAGAGAGAGAGGGCGCGAGGAGAGATGACTGGAGAGAGACGAGAGAGAGGAGAATCAGAGAGAGATCAGAGAGAGAGCAGAGAGAGAGAGTGGAAGAAGACAGAGAGAGGGAGGATGAGCGAGACGAGAGAGATTGAGAGTTGGAGAAGAGACGAGTAGCGAAGAGAGGGAGGACAGGAGGAGGAGAGGATGTTGAGAGAGGCGAGAGTGGGAGGATGAGACGGAGAGAGGGGCGGAAGAGGAAGGAAGAAAGAGAGAATCAAGAGGAGTGAGAGAGGAGAAGAGAGAGAGAGCGAGGGAGAGAGAGATGAAAGAAGAGAGAGAGAGAGAAGAGATGACGAGGAGAGAAGAGAGAGAGGGAGAAGAGAGACGATAGAACGGATCTGGAGATCGGAGAGATAGGAGAGAGAAGAGAGAGAGAGGAGAATCAGAGAGAGAGAATCCAGAAGAGAGTTGAGAGAGAGAGAATCAGAGATGAGAGAGCGACAGAGAGAGATGAGGAGAGAAGGGGGAGAGAGAGAAAACAGGAGAGAGAGATGAGATATCAGTATCAGAGAGAGAGAGAGAGAGAGGAGGGGTGGGGGGAGAAGAGAGAGAAATGAGATGAGATGAGGTCAGGACGAGAGAGCAGACCGAGAGAGAGAGAGAACGAGAGAGAGACGAGAGAGAGAGAGAGGAGATATGAGAGAGAGAATCAGAGAGAGAGAGAATATTAGAGAGAGAGAGAATCAGAAAGAGAGGAGAATGACCAGAGACGAGAGCGACTAGAAGAGAAATGATAGAGAGAAGGAGAGATTGACTGAGAGAGAGAGAGAGAATCCAAGAGGAGGGGGAGGGAGAGAGAGAGGAGAGAGCCGAGGAGGAGAGAGAAGAGAGAGAGAGGAGACAGAGAGAGAGGAGAGAGAGGAGGAGGAGATGACTGAGAGCATTGAGACTGAGACTGGATGATAGGAAGAGAGAGAGAATCAGAGAGAGAGAGAGAGATGAGAGAGCAGAGATAATCAGAGAGAGAGAGAGAGAATCAGGGAGAGAAGAGAGAGAGGATGAGAGAAGAGAGATAAGAAGGGGAGAGAGAGAGGAGAGAGAGGAGAGAGAGAGAGATTGAGAGAGAGAGAGACAGGAGCGAGAGAGAGAATTCAGAGATGATGGAGAGAGAGAGGGAGAGAGAGAGACGAGGGAGGAGAGAGAGGAGAGACGAGAGAGAGGAGAGAGAGACGAGAGAGAGGAGAAGACGAGATAGAGAGAGAAGACGAGAGAGAGAGAGAGAATTGACGAGAAGAGAGAGAGAGATGAGAGAACAGAGGAGATGAGAGATGAGAGAGAGAGAGAGAGAGAGAAGTGAGAGAAGAGAGAGCGAGGAGATGAGAATTCAGAGAGAGGAGAGAGAGAGAATCAGAGAGAGAGAGAGAGATCAGAGAGAGGAATCAGCGAGAGAGAGAGAGAGAGAGGAGAGAGAGAATGGATGAGAGAGAGAGACGAGAGAGAGGAGAGAGAAAGAGAGAGAGAGAGAGCGAGAGAGAGAAGAATCAGAGAGAGAGAGAATCCAGAGAGAGAGAGACAGAGAAGAGAGAGAGCGAGAGAGAGAGGGGAAAAAGATGAGGAGACGAGATGAGAGAGAAGACCAGAGATGAGAGACGAGAGGAAGAGAGAGATGAGAGGAGAGAATCAGAGAGAGAGAATCAGAGAGAGAGAGAGAATCAGAGAGAGAGAGAGAGAGACGAAGAGAGAGAGAGAGAGCCGAGAGAGCAGAGAGAGAGGAGAGAAGAAGAGAAAGAGGAAGGAGAGAAGAGAGAGAGAGAGACGCGAGAGAGAGGAGAGAGAGAGAATCAGAGAGAGAGAGAACAGAGGAGAGCGAGAGATGAAAGAGAGAGAGGAGACGATGAGGGAGGAAAGAGAGAGACGAGGGAGAGAGAGATAGAGGGAATCAGAGGAGAGAGACGAGAGAAGTGAGAGAGAGAGAGAGAAGAGAGAGAGAGAGAGAGAGGGGAGAGGGAGAGAGAGGACGAGGAGAGAGGAATTCAGAGAGAGAGAGAGAGAATCAGAGAGGAAGAGAGGAGGAAGAGAGAGAGAGAGAGCAGAGGACGAGGATGAGAGATGACGAGAGAGACGAGAGAGAGAGAGAGAGAGAGAGAGAAGAATGGAGAGGAGAGAGAGAGAGAGAAGAAGAGAGAGAGATGAGAGGGAGCGAGAACTCAGAAAGAGAGAGCGGAATCAGAAAGGAGCCTGGAGAGAATCAGGAAAGAGAGAGAATCAGAAAGAGAGAGAGAATCAGAAAGAGAGAAGAGAGGAGAGATGAGAGAATGAGAGAACGAGAGAGAAGAGAGAGAGAGAGGAGAATGAGAGAGAGAGAGACGAGAGAGAGAAAGAGAGAGAGAAGCATGAAAGAGAGAGAGAATCAGAAGAGAGAGAGAGAAACAGAAAGAGAGAGAGCGACCGAGAATCAGAAAGAGAGACGAGAGAGAGATTTAGAGAGAGAGATGGAGAGAGAATCAGAGAGAAAGAGAGAGAGAGAACGAGTAGACGAATAGCGGCCGAGACGAGAAAAGAGAGAGAGAGAGAGAGGAGAGAGAGAGAGAGAGAGAGGGAGAGAGATGAGAGACGAGAGAGAGAGAGAGCGAGCCGCGCGAGAGAGAGCGATGAGAGAAAGAGAGGAGACGAGAGGAGAGAGAGAGATGGAGACGAAGAGAGAGAGAGAGAGCGACAGAGAGAGAGAGAGAGAGAAGAGGAATCAGAGAGGCGAGAGAGAGAAATCCAGAGAGAGAGAGAGAGAATTCAGAGAGAGAGAGAGAGAATCAGAGAGAGAGAGAGAGGAGAGAGAGAGAGGAGAGAGACGAGGGGATGAGAGAGAGAGAGGATCCAGAGAGATGAGAGAGAGAACCAGAGAGAGGAGAGAGAATCAGAGAGAGAGAGACGAGAGATGAGAGATGAGAGAGAGAAGAGAGACGGAGAGGAGAGAGAGAGAGAGAGAATCACAGAGAGAGAGAATCAGAGAAGAGAGAGAGAGAGAGAGAGAGAGACAGAGAGAGAGAGAGAGATGAGAGAGATAGAAGAGAGAGAGAGAGAGAGAGAGAGAGGGAAAGTCCTTACAGTAGTCCTTAATACATAAAAATCACCATTTTCGTTCTATATGACGTGTACACAAAGTATCGTTGCAAGTAATCTAATCATTGCATTCTTATATCGTGCGGCAAACTGCAGGACGACCACCGATCGCGCTTGGTTAGGCCTGAAGTAAGCCGGTTATTTTGCGGTTTCGGTGGAAGAGATGAGAATACGATACCCATGGCCATAACCGCCTTTGTTGCCTCTTATAGTAAAGCCCATTTCGTATGATTCCCGAGTCACTTGCATCTACTCCCCTTCCTTGTAAAACGGTATCGTCATTAAACCTTTTTATGACACATTGTATTTTTTTTTCTTTTTACAGTGAGGAGCTCCAGTAACTCTGATTCTATCAGGTAACAACCAGGGGGCGAGCGCAGGCATAGCCATAAATGAGGCATTTTTGTTCGGTCAATCTGTGATGTGGTTTTGTGTAAGAGCAATGACAAATGCTGAAGGAAGTGGGATTTATACACCATATTATCTGTACCGGGTTAGCAAAAAGACAGCATATACGTCTTATATATGTGGGTCAGATATAAGGAAATTGGTTGAATTAAAGGAGTAAAGTATTTCGGACGCCAAGACTGGGCTGTCATTCCTATATGACATTATACAGACGAAGTTGTTTTTACTTCACGATACTCTATCATTATCTTATGGAAGTAAGGAAGAATTATTTTTTTGTGTTCTTCCAGTATCATATAATACCGTATTCTTCTCCGTCGAAATTGCATACACTGTAACCACTACAAAGGAAATTGTCAACGTAGGGCGTCTATCAGGATGGATCAAAGGCACCGAAGGTAGAATGTGTTTCTGGGGGTATGTACTAAAAATTGGATATGGAGGATGGTGATTACCTAAAAACGAATAGACAGATACACACATGGTGAATAATGAAGTAAAAAAACAAGTGCTACGCTGGTCATTGAATGGAGATACCATTTCATGGATCTTTACTTTGTTTATATATACACATACATGCAATTACAAAAAGAAAAAAAAAGAGAGAGAAAGTAAAGTGAGACAGTTAAAGATTACAAACATATTTGAAAATAACTATAATTGTGTTTACTCAGAGGTACGTACAAAGAAAGTCTGTGAAAGAAACTACCGGGATATTTATTCACTTATTGAACATTTTCTGCCGCGTCAACATCTAAGGTCAGAGTGGCGAATACAAAATATAGTAATAAGGTGGGGGACGAAGTCGCCTGATAAGGAAGTTTTTTTTGTTCATAAGACGATGTTTGTGGATTCCCAGAATGGATAATGGTTAAAACAAATGTGCTATACATCAAAGACCATATAACATTATGATAAAGTATTATGGAGAAAAGAGTAAAAATGGATAAACGATTAATATAAATAGAGAGAAGGGAATGAAGAAGAAAAGGCAACGGGAAGGGGGAGAAAATATCATGCAAAATTAATTGAGGCGAGGGCTGAGGTCCAAGGTAGGGTGACCCCCTACATTGGGCCTCAGTCTCCGTCTCCTAAGCCCCCAACGACAACAAGTAAGGGGTTGGGGGGTAACTGAATACTGATGTTTGCTTAATCATGATAAGGATACCTTCGTCTCATTAAAATCACATTTACGGCCTCTGTCTAATTATAAGAAAAACGTTCTCCTTGATGGATTTATTGCTTAGGGGCTAATCCCCTTAACTGCGCGTCACCATTATTATTATTAGTGTTGATATTGTAATTATTCTTGCTAATGTTGCTAATTGTTTTGCTATATCTGTAATACTAATATATCACTGTATAATGTTTCTATGATCATGACTACAATTACATTTTTATAATTGTCGTTATCACTTATTGCTTGTAACGGTATCATTATTTGTGATGCTTTGTCACTGCTATTTGAACTTCTTATACTGGCATTACTTTGGCTGTTATGTTAATGCATATTACAAAAAAAACTGTCAGGAGAGAGGGAGGAGGAAGGAGAAAAGAGGGAGAGGAAGAGGGAAATGGGAAAAGAGGGAGAGGAAAAGGGAAAGGGAAGTAAAGGGACAGAAAAAAGAAAGGGCTGAGTGGGAATAAAATCAGAAGAGAGAGAGAGGAAAGAGGGTAGTCATGCGATACAGATCTCAAGGGCAGTCGGAGCTTAAATGTGCGTCCCGTGACCTCCGACCTCAGGAAGCTGGCCGGTCGTGTGGGAGGTGATAAACCGCCGTAATCTGAGTGAAAGGATGATAGAGCTCACAATAGGTTGAAGGGTCTTACTCGAGGGAGTTCAAGAACGCTAGTTTGGGAATCAATTATCAGAGAACCATTTAGCGACATAGCTTATACATCCTGTTATGTGTATCAAAACAAACTTTTAATACACATGGGATGTATGCACCGTATAATGTGTACCAAGTTAAGCTAACAATGGAAATCAGGTAATGTGCATCCTACTGTGTGTATTATTAGCAGATATCTATCAGTGAAAATGGAATTACAGTGTGTCCCAGTAAGCAAGGAGCCAGGATTGGAAACAGGGTTTATACATAATACTTTTACCAATTAACGGTAAGCTAGTGCACGAGTTGTATTTTTATTATTAGAATTCATCCTTTTATTCGAAGGGAAACCTTTAAAAGGGAAGTTTTAAAATATTAGGGACTGGAGCTAAGAGTGGAAAATGTGGAAGCGTAACGAGTGGATTAAAATAATTATATTTATCATATATTAATTAAGATGCTTTCGATACAGTGTGACGAGCCATAGAGTCAAGGTTAACGGAGAGGGTCATCAGTCTTATATTTTTTACTTTTCTAGTATTATGATTACTATTTCTATAATTTTTATTTCATTATTAATATTATTATTATTATTATTATTATTATTATTATTATTATTATTATTATCATCATTATCACTACTTTGTTTGGCCTGCTCTAATGCGCTATGGCCACCTTCTAAAGGCTTCTAAACAATCTTTCTCAATTTCACAAGTTTATAATGATAAATTTAACTGTGATGATGATAATGGCAGGGATGAAGATGAGCAAAATAGCTAAAAGAATAACGCAGTCCTGGGTTCGTCCATGATTTTTTTTGTGCCACGCCCTCTACGAAAGCACTGCCTTAGCCGCATCAGGTAACCAGTATTGTTACAGAATTATGATTCGATTCCATAAACATTCTTCTTGCCAAACCTTATGGCATAATCCGCGCACCAAGATTTACTTTACAAATGTATAGCTCAACATGCACCTTAATCTGTAACAACTTCATGATTCTCCAAAGGGGCAATATTCTAATACCTCACCTCAGAGAATTCAAATTAAC
>NC_051399.1:27650297-27655297 GCF_015228065.2 Penaeus monodon
GATGTTCCGTGTTCGCTTTTTGTTCAATATCTGTTGATATTATGCTGATGGATGATAAGAAAGGTTGTCGAGAAAATGTTAATATCTTATGAAAAAAAAAAAAAACCCCGGCAAAAACGGAACTTGTTTGGTATTGGTTATTACAGCTAGCTATTTTATCTTTTTACCAATGTACTGATTTAATGGACACTTTGGGCTAAATAACAAGACGGCAATGTGCCGGAAACTGGAATGGCCACAAATCTCCGTGAAGTCATTAATAAGACAAGGATTCTCCATTGGTCTTGGAGAATTTGAAAGTAACCTTGTACTGGGCTAACTCGCAGTCCAGGCAGGATTGCTCCATGGTGTGAACTAAATTAAACATTTTCCTTGCCAACGACGGCTCGGCAATAATTCAGTGTGATTAGTCTGGACAGATCTTTAAAAAACTGACTGGTCACGGTGCTTGCTTGCTTGCATATGCCACGTCATTAGACCGCTCCCGCCGGCGACTGAAGGTAATGCAGGAGCGGTGCGTGGCCACAAAAACAAGCTTTAAAAATGAGACGAAACCAAAGTTAATCGGGTCGATTACCGTCGTTATCATAATTTTGTGCCGATTATTTATTGAAAGGAAAGACTTTACTTATAGGTGTTTATTCATGTGAGATACGTAAACGCCGTGTAATACCTGGTTTGACCACGTAATGTATATTGAAATATTATCATTATTTTTTCAGGAGGTGCATATTTAATGTTCTTTGAAGGATATGGAAAAATATTCGTTTTTTTGTAAAAAGATTTTTTTTTTTTTTTTTTTTTTTTTTTTTTTTTTTTGTGATTTGTTTTATATTCTCAAATGGAATGATAGGTATGTTAAATAATAGCACTGGGTATTTGTGTGTTAGTATATTACATATACACACAGGAAACCTGTTTAAGTGCAGATTTAGTGTTAACAATGAGGTATGGAATCAGCCCCCCAAGACATCGTAAAATTTCTTTGTTATTTTAAGGACTGGAATTTGTGAAAAACATTTTCCCACATTCTTCATTTTTTGCATATTATCTAAGTGAAAACGCAATAGAACTCAAATCTCTATGTTTATCGAGTAAAAAGTATATAAATATTCTTTTATTCTTTTAGCCGAAAAATCACCATTTTCAATAGTAATAGTTTAATGATCGGCCATACCTCATTATGCCAGGCCTAAAGAATCACATGCAGCATATCAATGACAGTACCATTTAACAATTTTTTCACCGTATGTGTGAAATAGGAAACGGATTAACTGCATGAACAAAATTCAGTACTCTTGATATAAGGGTAATTAAATGTAAGGTAAGGACACACAACTTAGTGTGACAAAGAAATGACAAAGTGGATTTATATATAAAAACCTAAAGGCGGGTAGGAGGGAGGAGGGACGTAAATAAAGAGTTAGAGGAGGGAGGGGAGAAGTTAGGAAGCGAAACAGAAGAGGTTGATAGGAAAGTTAATGAAAGGAAGAATAGTGGGAAGAAAGAGAATAATGCAGTATGAGACACTAACATATGCAGAGGAAATAATGATTATCAAAATGGTTATCTAGAAAGAATACTACTGATGTTAAATCACTAATAGTACTAAGTGGAATTCTTAACTTTTTTCTCAGGCAATCTTGAATTACTGTCACGGATAATATATGACTTCGGTAGATGTAGCTTAGCCTTACTTGGAGGTTGCACTGAAATAAAAACATGTAAATGACTCAACAGGCTACCGTACATTATTACCAGATAGGTAGTTATCCAGTAAGAGTAACTATAACAACTATTATTGATTCACTGGATTTACATGTGTAAGAATGAATTTAAAACCTCCTGTGTCATTTCAGACAATTTCGTCCCGTCTTTCTCTCGCGGCATCACATCTCTACTCATAAAACCATTCTGTGTGTGTGTGTGTGTGTGTGTGTGTGTGTGTGTGTGTGTGTGTGTGTGTGTGTGTGTGTGTGTGTGTGTGTGTGTGTGTGTGTGTGTGTGTGTGTGTGTGTGTGTGTGTGTGTGTGTGTGTGTGTGTGTGTGTGTGTTGTAGTGGTCCTCACATAATCTTATAGGCTAGTGATAACGGTGAATTTGGACAGACCAAACGACACGGATGGGGTATTAATAACAAGGCCATTTTAGTGGGTTGTTAGCATTGACCATAAACGCTGTCACATGTACAAAAAGATGAAAGGAAGCACAACCACAATCTTTGTTCATGTTGTGTTTTCTATATTCTTCGGACGGTATCAACATTTGTTTGCAGTTGCAAATAATTCCACGCCTCGGCGGTATCAAGTTGCAATATAAATATCACAAGGAAATTGTAATACTATAGAAATGTGAAAATTTGCAAATTATATGTGTTGTTCATACTTGTATCACATACTATTGCAAATTAATTACAGTTCATAGAATGACAATGAACCTCAACATTGTGCTTGACCATTGATTCGCTGATCGATCTGCTACCAGACATGAATTATTGTATAATGACACGTAATGTCTGGTGACAATGATGAATTGGTAAGAACTATAAACATTACCCATCAAACAAGGGCCCTCTGCCATTATAAATCAACTGAAGTCGCTCATCAACCCTCCTACAAGTGCATGGAGGCTGTAGAGACCAAGTATCTTCGTGAGCGGAGTATATGATCAAGCATTTCAATTATTATTAACGTGGTATATAAGCCAGTAAATCATGATAAGTATAGGCATGACTATGTGGATGTTCCTACATTACACTATTTTCAGCTATTTCCCACTGCTACGGGTGTTCGCCAGTGCTTTGGTGAACAATCATAGCAATAGGAATTCCATAGGAGATTGGTTGGCAACTACCACTCTGACAGTAATATATATCATCCTGCGTAATAATTTATATGCTATTTATTCAATGCAATAACTCATTAAACAAAGTTGCACGTACGAGTGACAATGCTGCCACTCCTACTCTTCTCCGCATATGACGTCTCTCATTACTTTCCTGGCCATTGCAGTCCGATTTGTACGACCTAATAATATGTTCTTGCCATGCGTCCCATTGTTCATAAGTCAAGTGTATTGCATTGTCCATGTAGTATTACACGTTTTGATTATCATGTTCAGGGTGTGCAAAATATTTGACTGGCAATTACGGAGTTGCTGACGGTCTACATACGATTCATTTAACACTAGCTCTATGTAGCTGACAAAAAATGTTCCCAGATATATTCTAATGAGGTTTACGTGTATAGAAAGATGTGCTTTTGGTTGATAAATATATAAGATGAGCCTGATATTCTTGCCTATTTATCACTATTTCATATTTTTCTCTGGCTTGTAACAGTTACATCTAACCAATCTGCAGGAAAATTTGCCTGTCTTTCGATTATCGAATTTTAATATAGATCTGGCTTTACTACTTAAAGCAAAATTGCATTTAGATTCTAGAATTTTACCAAGAGCTGTATCTGGCTAGTGGATGTAGCCGGTCGCCGCTGATGAGCAAACACCTTGAAGGACTTGATGCTTTTTGCTCACTTTTTGGCTTCGTCTCGTCGCATCTGAGACCTCAGCTGTACCTACTTTTTCGTCTAAGCTCAGTTATATAAGCAGTAAAAATTATTGAAAAGTTGAAAAATACAAGGAAATAATATTAACAGTGCTTTCCACTCTGTCCTTTACTACAAAATATTCACATTAATAAACTTCGCTTTGACATATAGACGGCAGGTTTTTCACAATTAATTAATTAGTGACTTAGAAATGAAGTTGTAGATGATAGAGGTAAGATCAAAGTCGGTAGTTTTTGCAAGTCGATGGTGATACGAAGGAGCAGGACTTCATATAAAGGCTGAGGATGATGAAAGCAGATAGAAGGCGGAGTATTTAGTGGAGAGGGAGAGGGAAAGGAAGAAGGGAAGAGGGGAGGATGGAAGGAGGGAGAAGGAGAGGCAAATGGAAAAGGAGGGAAGGAGGAGGAGTGAGCAGAAGGGAACGAAGGAGAGAGAGAGGGAGGGAGGGAGAAATATGAGATTTTGATCTGATAAATTTATTACGTACAGTGGACGGCAAACAATTTTACAGAGAAGTACAAAAGGTGCATGGCAGTGTCTCGCAGGATGAGAGAGAGAGAGAGAGAGAGAGAGAGAGAGAGAGAGAGAGAGAGAGAGAGAGAGAGAGAGAGAGAGAGAGAGAGAGAGAGAGAGAGAGAGAGAGAGACGGAGACAAAGAGAATAACAATGATGAAAAAATAAATGGGTACATGTAAAGACCGACGGAAAGAAAGGCAGAAATCACACTTAATGAGTAAGTTATATCTCTTACGCACCGATGTGTGTGCTAATGAGGCTCGTAGAAGCAATTTACGGTACAGTCGTGTCTTAACCATGGCAAAATAATCTGGCTACGGACTCGTTCCTTGAAGTCGTAATCTTGAAATATCTCTCTTCATGTCTTTATCTAGCAAAATTTAATCGATATGTCTGAGGCGTGTTCTTTATTCCTTATTAAAACAGACAGTTCCTAAGGTTTATCAAGGAGCAAATGCATAGGGATTCTATCAGTGCTTAAAAAACAACAACAGCATGAAAGATTTTAAAAAAGAAAGAAAAAAAGAAAAAGAAAAAAAAAAAAACTTAACGACTAAAAGTTCGTTGAGCAACAGTTAACTAGCAAACTGTCGCGTCAGCCTGGTAATAGCCATTAACCGATTAGTGGAACAAGTTTAGCCCAAGACAAACTGTTCGGGGCTTATGTAAGTACTATTTTAGATATTGGAACACTTTGCCTTCACATGTCAGTTGGCAACAAAAGCAGGACTAAAACAGGGAATTTGTCTGTCCGACACACTTTCCGAGCTACCACACCTTTTTAAATGATGGACCAACTTACTATTTAGAGAGGGAGAGGGAGAGAGAAAGAGAAAGAGAAAGAGAGAGAGAGAGAGAGGAGGGGGGTGAGCGAGAGAGAGAGAAATAGAAAGGAATAGAGAGAGAGAGGAGTGA
>NC_051399.1:27672797-27675297 GCF_015228065.2 Penaeus monodon
TTCGAATCATCATCATTGTTGGTGCCTTTCGAAACAAGAATGTGAAGTCATAAAGAGGAGGTCGCGATGATACAACAATGTCCTCAAGAAACGACAACATAATAATAATAATAATAGAAAATAAAATTAGATAAATAAAATAAAAGGTGCTAGATTTTGTGCAATTACCTATCCCTGCTTTGTCTGCTCTCCGCAGACTTTTGGAGACCGGTCTGTCTAGAAGAAAAATTGGGCATGGCAAATGCATAGTCGTGATGCAGCAGGGAGAGAGAAGGAGGGAGGGGGAGAGAGCGAGAGAGAGAGAGAAGAGAGAGAGAGAGAGAGAAGAGGAGAGAGCAAGAGAAAGAAAGATGAGAGAGAGAGAGTGAGAAAAGAAGACGTAAACGAGAGAGAGAGAGAAGCAGGGAAGGAGATGGAGAGGGAGACCAAAAGATATAATATAATAATAATATATAATATATATAATATATAATATATATATGTATGATGTTATATATATATAATAGTAAGAAGGAGAAAGAAAAGAGATAGAGAGAGAGAGAGAGAGAGAGAGAGGAGAGTAAGAGAGAGCAAGAACATTATTATAAATTACAATGGTATTAAATAAATATAATTTATAGATATATAGAGAGAGAGAGAGAGAAAGAGAGAGAGAGAGAAGATGAGAGAGAGAGAGAGAGAGAGAGAGAGAGAGAAGTAGAAGAGAGAGAGATGAGAGAGAAGAGAAGAAAGAGAGAGAGAGAGAGATGAGAAGAGAGAGAGAGAGAGAGAGAGAGAGAGAGAGAGAGAGGAGAGAGAGAGAGGAGAGAGAGAGAGAGAGAGGAGAGAGAGAGAGAGAGAGGAGAGAGAGAGGGGAGAGAGAGAGAGAGAGGAGAGAGAGAGAGAGAGAGAGAGAAAGACAGGTAGATAGAAAGATTAACTATAGGCTGTAAAAAAAGGGAGAAAAAGATAGAGATCTAGTTAAACAAACTGTGCGAAAAAAAAAAAAGAGTGGGACAGAGAAAGAGAAAGAGAGGAAAGGAGAGAGATAATACAAACAGATAACGAAAGGTTCAGCGGCAGAAAAAAAGAGCGAGAGGTGGCGTGGTAGGGGGCTCAGAACATACCTCCACGTCTTCACATCCTCACAAGAACTTGCTAACGACCCAAACTCATGAATGTAACACCATCCAAGCAACACTTAACCTCGTGTTTTCCCCCGTGTTATTTGTGTCATTTGCCATTCGCTCTTGCAAGGCCAACGACAAACCCGCTGTCACTCTGATAAAGCTAATATGTGAGGGTAAATTCTACCGAGATTTGGTAAAGTAACGTTTGGGAATGCATAAAAAACACTTTGTCAGTTATTCAGATTAATTCCATAGGATTTACATATACTTTTTTAAAAAATTACATTAATCTATTTACCTATTCATTCTCCATTTCACACAAGGTTAGTTGTTACACCAGTGCCACCGGGGACGTGCTGTACGTGACCGTAGCGAATTATGTTACTTGTAGAGAGACCATGAACCTTTTACTTGTCTGCATATATCTGCTGGCTGTCTTTAACCTGGACGATTTAACATGTAGCTCCACGTATAGTATTATCGTAGATTAAGAATTTGATGTTGAAATTAGTTGTTTATTTGAAAATATTAACTATGAATATGATTACTTTTTCGGCACGCACGCACGCACGCACACACGCGCGCACACACACACACACACACACACACACACACACACACACACACACACACACACACACACACACACACACAACACACACATGTATGTATATATATACACATATATATGTATATATAAATGAATATATGTATATATATGAATATATACATATATAAATATTTATATGTACATATCTATATATATGTATTTATATACATATACATATATACATATACATACATATATATATATATATATATATATATATATATATATATATATATATATATATATAAACTTATATGTGTGTATTAATATATAACTTGCAATATCAATGCTTGTTTACTCAGAAAAGAAGTTACATATAATTATCACAAATCCACATGAAAAAGGAGTCAAAACCCTGTATAAAAGATGAATGCTGTATGCTCATTGCTGTCAGGAATATTAGAACTGAAATAAACAAAATTCTTCCCATTCATTAACATTCTGGGTCATAAACACAGAGGATCCTATTAATAATGGGTGCTTATGAGAGATATGCGGTCACAATTAGAAGAACTGAAACAAGGCGATTTTTACGTTGCCACAAACAGGGGTCGGATTTACTAACGCAAGATCGTATGAGTTTCGTTTACATCGTAAATCAAGCTACTCTCTCGTTTCTCGCAACGAGGGTATTTTCAAAACACTCCCGAGGTCGTAAACACGTCTCCACACGAGAGATATTAGCGGGTGCCCGAAACCACTCGTAACGCCCATCGTGGTGACCCTCCTCAACCCGATCAGTCTCGTAAATACCTTCAAGAGTGTCCAGACGTGACTTTTT
>NC_051399.1:27690297-27697797 GCF_015228065.2 Penaeus monodon
ATCATCAAGGGGCTAACGCCGACGGGGGCGCTTGGCTGCATCCACTCTTCGCTTCCAGCCACGGGGATCCCTCGAGGCGAGTCTCCAGGCAGGCCCACGGCCCATCCCTAATTCCTCGCGACAGGTCTCGTCGAGCTGCCCAAGCCATGATCTCCTAGGTCGTCCCACAGGTCTCCTCCACCCAGGGTTGTCTCGCAGAGAGACAACCTGGTGGGCAGGGTCGTCCACAGGGAGACGAGCTAGGTGGCCATATAGCCTAAGTTGGCGATCCCGGATTATGCAAGTAACAGGTCCCATGCCAGTCTCACGGTGTAACCGCCGGTTGGACACGCGGTCCTGCCAACTGTACCCCATGATCCGGCGAAGGGACTTGTTACAAAAGGTATCAAGACACTGGATAGCGTCCAGGTTTCGCTTCCATAGAGCAAAACTGGCAGTATCAAGGTCTTGAAGACACACAGCTTGCCAGACCAATCCAAGTACTGACTTCCTGGTCTGACAACCAGAGATATGGACTACGCTACCAAGGTATGTAAAACTTTCTGTGACTTCAACGTCCTCGCCGCAAGCATGGATCAACTGAACGGGTTCCCCTAACAGGCCCCCAAAGTCCTGAATCTTGGTCTTGGTCCAGGAGACCTCTAGGCCTAGGGGCTTCGCCTCATTGCTAAATGCATCAAGAGCCGCCACAAGTGATTCCAGGGACTCAGATAGGATAGCAACATCATCGGCAAAGTCAAGGTCTGAGACCTTAATATTGCCTAGTGTTGCTCCACACTGACTTTGGCTAGTAGCTCTACCCATTATCCAGTCCATACAGGTGTTGAAAAGTGTTGGTGCAAGGACGCAGTCTTGCCTCACCCCTGAATTAACAGGGAAGAAGTTTGACATACCCCCACCACACTTTACAGCACTTTCAGTACCAGTATAGAGGCTTGCTATCAGGCCAATAATCTGTGTCGGAATTCCCCTGAGCCTCAGGATCTCCCATAGCGATTCCCGATGCACCGAGTCAAACGCCTTCTTGAGGTCGATGTAGGCTGCAAGCAACCCACGACCAAACTCACGACAGCGTTCCACAGTTACTCGAAGCGCTAGTATACAGTCTATCGTGGACTTGCCAGGAGTAAATCCAGACTGCTCCGGTCTCTGATGCCTCAGTAGGTGGTTGCAGATCCGTTTCAGAAGAATGTGGGCGAGAACCTTGCCTGGTATGCTGAGCAGTGTAATGCCACGGTAGTTGCTACAATCCCAACGATCCCCTTTCCCCTTCCAGAGAGGGATGACCACGCCCCTCAGCAGGTCAGGGGGAATGGTACCAGACTGCCAGATGGCAGTCAGGACTGTAAGCAGGCCCCGAGCCATAGGTTCACCCCCAGCCTTTAACAGTTCAGCAGGGATATCACATATGCCTGCAGCTTTCCCACTCTTCAGCTTGGAAATCGCCATCCTAACCTCTGTTAGGGTAGGAGGTTCCTCGCTGATGGGTGGGTCCGGCACAGGCACTGAGACATCGCTTGCATCCAAGCTAACTGTTGGAGGGTCTACCTGGTACAACTGTTCAAAATACTCAGCCCAACGTTCACGAACCCCAACATGATCTGAGATGATCCGTCCATCCGCTGATCGGACTGCAGTCATCTGTGAGGAGGGCTTAGAGTTCAGTTTTCTCAGGGCTTGGTAGGCAGGGCGAAGGTCATTTACCAAGAAATGGCCTTCGACCTCCTCAGCAAGATTCCTGATGAACTGTTCCTTGTCCCTTCTCAGCAGTGTCCGAGCCCTCTGTGTGTATATATATGTAAATACATATATGCATATATATACATACAGACACACACATTCAATATATATATATATATATATATATATATATATATATATATATATATATATATATATATATATATGTCTCATATATATATACACACACAAATATACATATATGTATATATATATATATAATATATATATATATAATATATATATATATATATATATATATATATATATATATATATATATAGATAGATAGATAGATAGATAGAGAGAGAGAGAGACAGAGAGATAGTTTCTCTCACGAGCCAGCCCATGATATCACTGGTTATCTAAATCTGATTTTCCGACGCCCAATGTGTATACAAGGCAAACATGTCAATTATTGCCACAAATGGTTATTAAAGCTCCTTTAGCGCATGATCTGAAAGAAATGAAAAGACAAACTGTGATTAAAAATATCACTTAACAGCCCCCACCCCCTTCCTCTCCTCTCCCATTCCTTACTCCAAGTCATCGCGGATAAGCGATTTTTTTGTCCGCAGCTACCATCATTAAGACTTTTTTTTTTTAAGAACACTTAAACGGGAACTGTACCATGCATTCACACCATCCGAACTCACCCGACTTGTTTACACTCGTTGATCATTCTGTCGGCGAGCAAGTGTCGTGTCGGCTCGCAGGCTGGCCGATGTCCATAGCGTCTAGTACACAAGACTCCAGGGAGAGCAGAGAGAAGCAGGCACTTAATGACTTTGGCCATCGATGAAAACAGAAAAACTCTTGGCTGGTGATTCTAGGCAGCACGTCTGCGAGAACTTGACGATATATGAGTGAATTATAGCAGCTGATATACGGTTGGAAGATAAGCAAAGTTAGGTTAAAATATTCGAAAAGTCGGGATGCTAATACCAAATTGCAATTGTAAGTACAAAGGCGCGTACACATACACATACACAAATATAGAAATATTTAGACGTCTCACTAGTACATACAAACACCCACGCATACGTATCACACACATAAACACTTACATCGAAATTTACAAAAGCAAATTTGAGAACTTGTATGCAGACTAAGTTGCTTCAACATTATTTCTGTTGCATTATCTCTATGTAAGCCTTATATCTTTCTTAGCTATCTGCCTGTCTCTTTATATAACTACCTATCAAGCTATCCATCTCAATATATATATATATATATATATATATATATATATATATATATATATATATATATATATATTAAATAGTAAAGAAATTATGAAAACGAACTTTGTTTATTTACACACATCACATCACGCATATCAATTACCCTTATTTCTTGCCTATATTTACTCAACAAACCATCATTAAAAAAGTACAAAGGGCTAATCAACACAAAGCAGCATCCACAGACATTTGCACTTACGTTACGGACCCCTTTCAACAACTATACGCCATGGGATATTCATTACTTTTACTAGAGCGGACCCATCTCATCATACCAAATATGGCAAATGATTCAACTGGTTCTTCGTCTTCCATCAGCCATCGCAAAACTTAAGATGTTAAGTCACTGCCAAGGAGGGGACTCGAACAGGGATCTTGTTGGAAGCGAAGCAGCGTCGGGCCAACAAGAGCATTTGTGATGATCGCTACTTGGAGAACGATGATAAGCAATGAAATCGCTTGCATTAATAATAAATAGCACAAGAGTTTGTGTGTTGCCTCTGCCTCTCAGAGCGTTTAGCCACATTTAAGGGTGATGTTTATTCTTAGTTGCAAGTGTTAGTCGACGAAATAGCAGGATTAAAACGCACAAAACAAATAAGAAACTAGGCGGTACACCGAGTTGATTGAGGATTAGGCCCTGTGCATTGAAGAACAGTCTCATATATATATATATATATATATATAATATAATAATATATATATATATATATATATATATATATATATATATATATATTATATATATATATATATATATATATATATATATATATATATAATATATATATACATGTACATATATTTATAAATATATATATACACATATCAATAAATGATTGAATGAATATATCCATATGTTTATATATAAATATATATATGTATATATAATAACCACAACACAACACACACACACAACACACACACCCCATATATATTATATATATAATATATATATATATATATATATAAAATAAAAAATATATATTATATATATATTCCCGGGATGACGTCCTGTCACGTCACGGTAGACCTGATTTTATATTCATTATCTAAATAATAACGTAAGTCGTAGTCAAGAGCAAAGAGAGCAGGGTAATTTATTCGTGTGCTTCTGATTCACCCCTCCAGCAGCCGACTCCACATACACACACGCATTGTTCGGTATGGCACTGGGGGCGGGGGGCGTCGTGAAAGCTTAAATGTGTTAATACATGTAAACTTTTCTCCAAATCATTCAAAGCCTGTGATGTGTACATTAGTAGACGAGTTCTTTAGCAGAGAAAATATAAAAACGCAAAATATAATTTAAAAATGAAAGAAAACAGTCCAGAATATAACTGGAAAAAAACACTTGTTTTGTCATTTCATGTCTGTCGGCAAGGAAAATGCACTATTAACACAGTATATCACAACAAATAATAATAGAAAAAATAACAATGACGTTTTATAATAACAGGAAGAACAACAAATAGAAATAAGAATAACAATAACGAGAATGGCAGATTGGGACACAGGCACACTCATGCACGCGGTCCTCGTAGGAAATGGTTGACGAATATATTACTGGACAAATACATAAAAAAAAACTTGGCCAAGGAGCCCGAAAATCTAGACCAATATGATACTATATGATTATAAACAGACAATAAGCAAGATCCATGAGCCAAGACCCTGGCACAACCACATTAACAATAAAGAGAACACACGAAGCTGCAGTTACCTCTCCCAAATCAGCAAAATCGTCGACTCACCCGACAACGCTGTAATCGTCAGTAACTTCTCGAGTCCAAATGACTGGCTGGTCGGCGACTCACTTGTATGACATGTTGTTATGTATAGACCTCTTTCGGACGCAGCAGCATTAAACTAAAAGCCTTGTGCCACAAGAGCTACCCTGGTGTCCGGGGTCTCTCGTCACGCTCGGCGTTATTGCTATTTTTAACGTAGATTACATTACTCTGCCTGCACCTTCAGTGCCTTGATTTTGCAGGTCGCACGATACTGCAGTAGGCGTCGTCAGCACCCCTCTCAGACCCACAATACTCCTTTACACCAAGGTAGCCTTTGCAGGTTTTGACCCCTGGATAGGGAGGCCTAGTAGTCTGAGGCGTCCATTGGACACACTTTTTCTTTTGCACTCATGACACTCCCAAGACTAATGCGACTTTGAATAATGGAACCCCTACTGCTGACAAATGCGGGCGACAAGTTTTTGCAATTCCTCTAGAGAATGCAAGGTAGTTGACTGTCAAATGCGTGAATGGAAATCAATAGCTTTGAACATTAACCCCTTTATCTCAAGAAGGTCCTTGATGGTCAAGTGGACGGCGATTTTGATTTTGCCCATAAATTGCGAGATGGTAGCTTCCTTGTAAAAGTTCAATTCAGCTCCCAGGTTAATGATTTAATTAAGCTGATGCAGACTCATGATTTGAAAGTTTGTGTAACCATTCCTGTTGGCCCGAATACCTGTAAAGGAGTAATCTTTAACAGGGATTTGAGGAGAATGAAGGAGAGTGATAGATGGGAATTGTACTTATTGAATTTTGTTTCGAATAAAATTCCTGAGCATGTCACAGTTACATGAATGTGTCCAAGTGCGACCTTAAATCCAAAAACTTATGTGCTGTAATAGAAGCCAAAAATCTGGACACTCCTCATTTCGATGCAATGATAAAGATACTAGTAAACCTACTTGTGGTAAATTTGCTGGAGCTCATAACACTACTGAATGTACTGAGAATAGTCTCAAGTGTGCTAACTGTGGAGGTCCCATCAATCTGGCTCTGCTGAGTGGAGCAGCTTGAAAGAGACAGAAATATTAACATACATGAGAGGGCATGATGTTAGTTACTGTGAAGCCAAGAGGAAAGCTGAAGCTTTGACTAGTAAACCCAATACTTCCTATGCTTCAGGAGCAACACTCCCAGTGTAAACAGTATTAGTCAGGAGCTAGTGGCTAAGGACAAAGAAATTGCTGATTTGAAGAAATTGGTTAATGGGTCAAATTAAAGAACTGAACAATACAAATCAATAAAATGCTGAATCAATCCAGCAAAAGCAGTAGCCTCATGGAGATGATACCAAATCACAATCTGAATCACACCTTGTCCAAAAGTAAATGACCTTAGATTATTAGCCTCGTCTTAAGCTCCCAATATTATAGTTCTCCACGAAATGCATTAAACCAACCTCGTATCACACGAGGTCATTTTGCTGAAGAATTACCATATGGAGAGGGTAGGAGTGGTGGAACATCCTCCAAAGCCTCTTTTCACTGAAGTAGCGACTGATTCTACTTTGGAAGATTGTTGCATGCAGAGTAAAAATCAATAACACGTATCTGACTACATGTTCAGTTTATTGTCCACCTGACAAGAGAGTAACTTATGAGGAGCTTTTTGCTTTTCAGGATAGTCTGCCACAGAATAAATTAATTTTAGGTGATTTTAATGCTCATCATATGTTATGGTGTTCCCTGCGGGCAGATGACAGAGGTGAGCAAGTAGTTAGTTGATTTAATGATTCTGATCTGGTCCTTGTGAACGATAGTAGCACGAGGTAGTTGGAGAATAATACCGATAATTTAAGCCTTATTTATTTTTCTCTGGTCACTTCATCTACAGCAGCCAAGTGCCTGTGGCACACCATTGGTGGCTCATTGGGAAGCTATCACCTTTCTTTTTTATTGAATATTCATGCAAGGCAACAAGAATACCTTCAGTACCTAGATTTAATGTAAAAAGAGGGGACTAGGTTGCCTCCACAAGTAAACAATATTCAGAATTCGATCTTAGATGCTGCGATGATATCCATTCCTGAAACTTCCACAGATAGAGTTAAGCATAGAGTTCCACGGTGACCACCAGATTGCTGCAAGGCACTGTGTGAACGCAATAGGCCCTAAAGGCTTTTCGAAAATACCATCAATGACGAGAACTTTTACAATTACAAACTATCAAGAGCTAGGACTCGTAGGACAATTAGACAAGCAAAAAAAGACTCCTGGCGGAGCTTTGTCTCTACAGTTAACAGGTATCACAGGTTTGGTCCTATGTCAATAAGATAAATAAGATTTTTTTTTTTCAAAATTTATAATATCATTCATGAAGGAAACAATTTCGATTCACCTAGAAACATTGCTAATGCACTCGCCAGGCAGTTCTCATATACAAGCAACTCAAGCAATTACCATCCTGCATTCCTGACCACCAAGGAAACGGCTGAGCTGCAACCTATCCACTTTGCCACAGGCGATGAAGCCCTGATGAGATTCGATATGAGATGATAAAGCATCTTAATCATGATGCCATGATTAACTTGCTAGAAATGTACAGTGAAATTCGGTGGCACTTCGCCCACATCATGCCCATATTGAAGAGAGGGGGAAATCCCATATATGCCATCTCCTACCGCCCAATTGTGTTGACAAGTTGCTTATGCAAGGTCATGGAACAAACTGTTAACAGTAAGCTACTGCAATTTTTAAATTCCAGTAATTTACTAGTTGACG
>NC_051399.1:27705297-27712797 GCF_015228065.2 Penaeus monodon
GCTATAGTTGGCTAACGTATATCTTACAATCATGAGTATGTGATTTATAGTTTTTACCTCTATGAAATGACATGATTTAACTTTAAAGGGGAGTCATTTTTTTCTGAGCGATTATCATGAATGCGTTTTGATGACTGACGTTTATATGCCATTATAGCCGTGATTAGGGCAGGATCCATATGCAATTGCAAAGGCTCTCAGACATTAACATACAATCTATATGTATCTTAGTTTGTTTGTAAGAATTAAGTTGTTTAATGACTTCATTAGTATTATTTTTTGGCAGCTCCAAATATAGCTATGGGCTAAAACAGTGAATCATGAAGTTAAACATTCTCTTCAATTTTCAAATGTGTAAAGCTTATATCTTGACAGACATTCGAATGAGCGGCTTTGCTGGTGGAATTTTCAAATTAGTTGTTTTTCTGCGCTAATGGTATTTAATTAGACAGTTGCATGCGAGCAAGCAAGTATTCTGATGGCAGATATCAGTAGCGTGAAGTTCAAAATCTTTTCAATCTTTTTGCTTGTGTCCAACATAAGAATTCGGAAGGTTGAGGTGATAAGGGTTCCTTCAGTTGTATTTTTAGCATTGAAATAGGAATTAGTACGAATATGTTTATGTACATATGCACCAAAGCACACACACACACACACACACACACACACACACACACACACACACACACACACACGCACACACACACACACACACACACACACGCACACACACACCACACACACACACACACACACACACGCACACACACACACACACGCACACACACACACGCACACACACACACACCACACACACACACCCACACACACACACACACACACACACACACACACACACACACACGCACACGCACACGCACACACACACACACACACACACACACACACGCACACACACACACACACACACACACACACACACACACACACACACACACACACACACACACCTAATTTCTACGATCCGAATCCCTTCGCAGTCGATTTTCAAAATTGAGCCAACCTTCCCCATATAAATCCTGGCATTACAACAGAAAGGCGCTGGTAATTAACCTAAATTCTCGGCCGAGGTGAGAACGTGTGAGAGGCTGTTGCAACTCAATAAGAACAGCGAGCTGATGGAACGCATATTCTGTAAATTCCCTCAAATGTCTTCATTCAGTGGAAGTGCGCTTGCTGTAGATCACAAATAGATATGAAAATACCCAACTGCTCCTCCGCGCAAGTCATCTTCTGTCTGGCAAAAACCTGTCTTTTGTGCAAGATGACGGCTGCAAGTCATTCTTCATGAAATATCCTTAATAATTACTATTGTATTTCGATAGTGATTACAGTTGTTGATGATTAATGTCGTCGTTACCAACAGTGGTAATATTATCATCATACTGGTTGTGAACCTTATTTTAATCGCTGTTATTTGTATAATAATAGTAGATATTTCATGCATCATTGATATTCCAAAAACCTCAATCATCACTATAGACACTTCAATTAATATCTGCCCAGAAGCCACGCCTTTTTCCATCACTTAGACGCTGATTGATTCGTAAACAATGTTCACTGTTCATGTATTAACTTTAAGTTGTTCAGAGTTTATAACCTGGCCTGTTCTTCTGTTTGATAATGTGAAAAATAAATAGATACATAAAGGAAGATACAAAGAGCATTAGTACTTCAGAGACTTTAAAAATACAGTAAATTATAAAGACGTACCCTGTTCTAAGTAATGTTTATTATACGTTCTATTGCAGACCCATTCATTATTTCTTTGCTTCGTTGCAAATATAAACTGAACAGAAACAAGTGAAACCAGGCATAGAAATCAGTAAGCGGTAAATTATCGGATATTTCATATTGTCGACAACAGAAGAATCTTTAAAAGCCAGTCCGCTCTGCCAGGGTAGCTGTTACCTTGAGCATTTTACCTCCCCTCTTCATAATTTACTGCTTACTGCGCTTTATATTCAGTCTCGGCGGTTTTTTTTTTCAACCAAAATATAGAAATAGTGAAAGAGGTTACATTCGAACATGTATCCTTGCTATAGCATACTGTGTATGTCCAACAACTCCTGACAGATAGGAACTGATCGCAGCCATCAAGGGTTGTAAAAAAAAAAACATTCGGTATCACCAACATAATTAGTATCATCATTATCATTATCACCGTGATTGTTATTTTTTCTTGCATCATACCATCATATCCTAATCATCCACATAATCACCATCTTCATAGCCATATGTCTGCTATTGTTCAGTTCATTATTATCGCTTCTCAAATATGAATGCCGGTGATTAAAAATAAAAAGACTAATAAAAATTAAAGTCTGTTTATTTGCGTATTTGCTAACAATGGTCCTATTAATGACAATGGATGGAGATCAGTCCTCATCTGTATCTACTGAGTTTGTTTTACTAACGCGACTGTCTGTGCTAAATATGCTCATTATTTTCTCGTTGGCTCTGACCATGATGTATATACTTAATTACTCATTTGCTTTTAAGATTTTAAATTCGACTCTCTCTCTCTCTCTCTCTCTCTCTCTCTCTCTCTCTCTCTCTCTCTCTCTCTCTCTCTCTCTCTTTCTCTCATTACACACACACACACACACACACACACACACACACACACACACACACACACACACACACACGCACACACACACACACACACACACACATACCACACATAACACACATACATACATACATACATATAATATATATATATATATATAATATATATATATATATATATATATATATATATATAATTCTCATCCTCCCTCCTGATCTCCCTCTCTCACTCTCTTCTCTCTCTCCTCTCTCTTCTCTCTCTCCTCTCTCCGTTCTCCTCTCTCTCTTCTCTCTTCTCTCTCTCTCTCTCTCTCTCTCTCTCTCCTCTCTTCTCTCTCTCTCTCTTCTCTCTCTCTCTACTTTCATCCATCCTCTCTCTCTCTCTCTCGTTTCTCTCCTCATCTTCTCGTCTAAATATCTGTCTGTCTATCTCTACCAATCTCATCTCACTCTCATCCTCTTCTCTCTCCTTCTTCATCTCTCTTCTCTCTCTATTTCATCCTCCTCTTACTTTCTGCTTCTTATGTCCCTTAACTACCTACTATCTATCTGAATTATCATTCTCTCTCTCCTCTTTCTCTTTCTCTCTCTCCTTCTCTCTTCTCTCTACTCTATCTCATCTTTCTCTCGTCTATCTCTGTCGTCTCCCTCTCTCTCTATCTCTCTTCTCTCTTCTCTCTCTCTCTCTCTCTTTCTCTCTCTCTCTCTCTCTCTCCCCCCCCCGAGAGAGAAGGGGGAGAGAAGAGAGAGAGAGAGAGAGAGAGAGAGAGAGAGGGGGGGGAGGAAAGAGAAAAAGAGAGGAAGAGAGAGAGAGAGAGAGAGAGAGAGAGAGAGAGAAAGAGGCAGAGAGAGAGAGAGAAATTAAGGCCTCTCCGAAAATCAAACTTGACTTGATTTACGATCCCATTCCCCTTCTCTTTGCAGACAAAAGGGACGAGACCAAGATATGGAGTGTTGCAATGCTTGTGCAACTTTTTTCCTTCGTGCAGTATCTAATGCCTCCAAAGAATCATGTGTTGTGCAAAACAGCTAGTCCAAAAACTGCATAAACGATGAAGGTCTATCAATTAGCTCATTAAAAACCGCAACTGTTAATCTGGCACAGGACATGTTCTCTCATATCTTCAAGCAACACATTGAAAAAAAAAAAAAAAATGGATAACACGGTTAATTATTCTTGTGCTTATTATTATCATCTGCACATGACCCTGTCTGGTTTCGTTTCCGCCATTGTTGTTGAAGCTGCTTTGTTATCCTTATCATCATTCTATTATTGTTGTTGTTGTTATCATCATTGTTGTTGTTATTATTATTATTGTTATTATTTTTATTATTATTATCATTATTATTATTATTATTATTATTATTATTAGTATTAGTATTAGTATTACTACTACTACTACTACTATTATTATTATTACTACTACTACTATTATTATTATTTTTATCATTCTTATTAGTGGCAGCATTATTATCATTAGTATTATCATTATCAATATTATTATTATTATCATTATTATTATTATTATTGATATTATTATCATCATTATTATCATTTCCATGATCATCATTACTATGTAATTTCTTTGATGTATGTATTTTTGACGAAGATACAGTCGAAACCGGTCAAATACATCTCTTGTATTGTGAAGATATTAGTTATCATTCATACTTTTTGATTATCATTGTTACTGTTATTGTTATTATCGTTATTATTATTATATTATTATTATTATTATTATCATCATTATTATTAGTAGTAGTAGTATCATCAATATTAGTATCATTATCATTATTATTATTATTAATATTATTATAATCATCATTATTATCATTAATTACATGATCATCATTACTATTATTACTATTATTATCATTATAATTAATGTTATAATATTTATTATAATTAGTATTATTGTTGTTACTGTCATTATCGTTTTTATTATCATTATAATCATTACAATCATAACTAGTGTCATTATCATTATTATCATATTATCATTACTGTTATCATTACTATCCATTATTATCATTATCATCATTATTGTCATTATCTTTATTATTATTATTATACCATTATTATCACATTCGTTATTTTTATTATCATTAGGTCTATATTGTTATCATTATTGGTAATATTATCGCCATCGTTATCACTATCATTTTCATCAAGTTTATACTTATAAATAACACTCCAATTATGTTTATTTTTCTTGATTTTCTCAATATTGTTGATGTTATTATCAATATTATTATTACTGTTATAATTTTAGATATTGCTATTGTTAATAACCTTACTCCCATTAGCTTTTAGTATCATCGCAAAAACAGTTATTATCAGTATTAGTATTCCCATTATAACAATCCTCATTAGTTGTTTGTTGTTACTACGATTACCTAATAACAACTGCATTATCAAAATCGCAGAAGGCGCAACTTCACAGCAAGTAATATTTAATGACAACACTGGTTTTACTACCTGGTCTTGCATCCCACACTAACTTGAACAGCAGCTGCCTCATCTTTTTTAATTAACCTACTGCTCATTTCCCCAGGACGTACATCATGGCGATTACTACTTCTTCCAGCTCCCAGCTCTCTGAAAGGACAGTCAATATTTTCATGCAGTATTTTTTCAAAGGAATTAAGATAAAGTTTAGGAAATGTAATGGTGCGATCGACATGGGTATCTATATATCCTTGATTACTAGTATTCTCCGCAGCAGAAATAAAGCTCTAAAAAAAAATGCTGTAAATTTAAGATTATACAACCTTCACTAATTCATGTTACCAATGACAAGAAATAGGAACTCAGTCTCTACCCGATTTTTTTGTTATTTAATCTGATACAAAATCCCAGTATAAATCTTGTGACCTGAGATAACCCGTCCACTTTTGAACTAATTGAGCTATCTGTGCAAGTATGCCTCATAAAAGCAATAAAAATGCCAGTTTTCCCATTAAAGTCACCTACATCTTTCCCCGGGTAGATGTGTATTATAACTGGTAGGAGTCGGCAGAACGATACAAAAGGTACAACATATACGTGTAGTATTTTGTACTATTAATAACATGAAATATAGCGGATACTTATACTAATCAGCACTGGCTCTTCAGCTTGTTCAGATCAATACCTGCACAATTTCTATACGTGCTACAGTGCATTCAATACCATCTGGAAGACGCTTTGGCTTTTTAAATATCCTAATAGGAAATGGCATATTTCAAGGTAGTGAGTATTTCATTGTTACTTTATCAGTATTATCATTATTATTATTTTCATTGTTATCATCAGAATCACTATTTTCCTTAGTATTAGTACTGTTATTGGTTATTATTGTTATAATAATAATAATAATAATAATAATAATAATAATAATTATTATTATTATTATTATTATTATTATTACCATCAGAATCATTATCATTATCATTATTTTCATTATTATCATTACCATCATTATTTTCATTATTATCATTATCATCATTATTTTCAGAAGAATGTTATATCTTTAGTGGTAACTTCCAGCAATTTCTTGAATCGTACCTTATTTAAAACATTTATATGAGTGTCGTTAAACAGAGAGCCAGTGATGGTTGCAATTGTCTCAACAAGAGAGACATTTGCGAACAGATTGGTAACATCAAAACTTGCCATTATAAACTGCCAGCATAAGAATATCTAATATTGTTTTTACAAATGAGAATGTACCAAATATTGTAAATTCATTGACAGTCAGTCTTTTGGGAAAGGAATAAAATATTTTGAACTTAAAGGACTACCCGTAACCACTCCATAAACTTGTTTATATAATTTGTCATCAAAGGAGAAGGTTATATCTTTAGTGGCAATTTCCAGCAATTTCTTGAATTGTACCTTAATTAAGCCATTTATGTGAGCGTTGTTAAACAGAGTCAGTGATGATTGCAATATTACATATTCACGTCTGTTTACTTCTGGATTAAAACCAGGCGTCCTTTATGGGTTTCCAAATGTTCATAAAACAGGTTGCCCTCTGAGAGCAATAATTTCATCTATTAACATTTTAAAATATATTATTTCAAAATATATTATTCACTTTCTCAAAAGACTGATTATCAGTGAATTTACATATTATATAAACAAATCGATGGAATGGCTATGGTTAATCCCTAATATATAGTGTTTTTATGAAAGATATGGCTCACAAACTGCCCCCAGACTTTAGACCCTCGTATTATTATACATAGGCTGACAACATAATTCTTTTGTTTAAATCACAGCTTCATGTTCAGAAATTCCTACAGTATATGAACAGTCAGCATACGAATATAAAATTCCCTTGTGAGTTTGAGTCCAACGGTAAACTTCCTTTCTTGGATCTCAGAATAAGCAAAGATAACAGTACAAGAAACCTACACACACAGGCCTCACCACGAAGTTTGATTCTTTCATTCCCATCAAGTACAAAAAAAAAAAAAAAAAAAAAAAAAAAAAAAAAAAAAATATATATATATATATATATATATATATATATATATATATATATATATATATATATATATATATATATATATATATATATAAATGCTCTTATCAACAGGGCGTACAAAAATTCAAAGTCATATCAAATATTCATCAAGAAAATAGAGCCTATTGCTGACATCCTAAGAAGGAATGGTTTTCCACCGTATATCATTCAAAGATCCATCAGACAAACCTTCAATAATATCTTTGGAAAACTGAACCAGTACAACTTTCCGACAAAAATATAATTTACATAAACTTTCTATTCTATTATTAGAAAAAAAAGCTAAACCTCATAAACATGCACTATTCAACTGTAGATCTAAGGACAAAATTCCCAACCTTTATGTTCATTTGTCGTCTATAAATTTACATGCATCTTTTCACTCATGCAGATG
>NC_051399.1:27732797-27735297 GCF_015228065.2 Penaeus monodon
AATTACTTTCTCCGAATATCCTCTTTCCTAGTTTGCTATTTCATCTCTATCATATTATCCTATTTTTGGCGTGTCTCGAGGCGGCTCTTCGTTTTGTCTATGACTGCAACTTTTGTGATCGTTTTCGATTCTGATTTACAGCAGGGTTGTTTGCTCTTAATTCCTCTGATCGTTTCAGTGTGTGTTCTTTTTGTCTTTCTTTCTCTCTCTTCTCTCTCTCTCTCTCTCTCTCTCTCTCTCTCTCTCTCTCTCTCTCTCTCTCTCTCTCTCCTCTCTCTCTCTCTCTCTCTCTCTCTCTCTCTCTCTCTCTCTCTCTCTCTCTCTCTTCTCTTTTCTCTCTCTCTCTCTCTCTCTCTCTCTCTCTTATCTTCTTTTTCTCTCTTTCTGTCTATTTCTTTCTCTCTCCACTTCTCTTTCTCTCCTTCTTCTTTCTTTCGTGTCGTCGACCTCTTCAGATGAACCGGCCACCTTCCTTCATTTTTATTTTTCATTTTTGTTGTCTGATTTTCTTAAAAGAAATCTCTTTCGTTCCTCGGAGCGAATAATACCTTCCGAGTCTTAAAGATGAAGAACCTCACATTACAACTTGCAAGAATGAGAAAAAAAAGCTTCAGAAACTTATTTTGAATTTTAACGGACAAGAGAATGCGGATTCAGTGAGATCGACTGACAGTAAAAAAATATCAGATGTTTTGACTTTCAGGAACTCTTGAACAAAAAAAAATGTTTTGTCTTGTAACATACTCTCATAAATCAACAAATTTACCCACTTTGAAAGATATAGTGAAAGAAAAAAACAAAAAAATTTGGAGTTCACAGATCGAAGAGCAATAGTTGGCATGCAGACATATTCAGCAGCGGGGTCAGGAGATGGCCAAGCACACTTCTTTTATTTTGCATCGACGTCACAAAATGCGCATATATCTGATTTTGTTATAAAAAAGTGCATTTTATGTTTGTGTTCCATGATAAAAGTGTCGCGACAATTACTCGGAAACTCATTTCACAGTCATTAAAAGCAGTGATGCATGACAGGATCTTGCTTATTGGAAAATTCGTTTTATATAATTGAATGTTTATTGTTTCCTGCATGTGAACAGGAGAGACAATACGCAGTTTATAGATATGTGTATGTATATATATATATATATATATATATATATATATATATATATATATATATATATATATATATATATATGCGTGTGTGTGTGTGTGTGTGTGTGTGTGTGTGGTGTGTGTGTGTGTGTGTGTGTGTGTGTGTTTGTGTGTGTGTGTGTGTGTGTGTGTGTGTGTGTGTGTTTGTATACACACACACACACACACACATACACACACACACACACACACACACACACACACACACATATATAAAGATATATATATATATATATATATATATATATGTATGTATGTATATATGTATGTATACATACATACACACACAGTTCCAGTATAAGACACATATAAACGTGATCACAACATCAAAAATTCCAATATCAAAAAGGTTTAGCACACCAAAGCTTCTGCAAAGTTGCAACGTGTAACCTAACACCTATGCTTTTAGTGTGCAAATATACGGTCTATGACTTTTATCCTCCCAACAGGAGTGTTTTCCACACATTTGCGATTCTGTCAGAGATAATGAGATACATTTTCCTCAAAGGCATCATATTCCAAAGCAATTTATTGATGATCGATTATCAATTTTGCTTATCTCGTGTAATTTGCCATGATAAGATATCCACGCAGTTGAAGTTTATGTTAGTGATTTTCTTCTTGCATTTAATTCATGACCAAAGACACACAGACATATGCAGACATTTTGCCATAGGAGGTAAGTTATAGTTTAGGCAAAATCAAAGCCAGAATATGTGGTTAGCTTGTTATATAATTTAAATAGTAAGGTGAAATGTTTACAGTGAGGTGAAATGTGTAACTGCTCTTGTTCATTTCATTTATCCACAAGCCGGAAGTGTTATTTAATTTTTCAAAAATTACAAAAAAAGAAGGTAAAAATCATTAAAAAAAAACAGGTAACAAGCATACATATACACCCACCAACAAACACATAGAAACACACATCTAGAGAATTAAGCATTGTTTAAAGATGAAAGCAGATAGGTATACTGCTCAGGGCCCCCAGAAAATAATAATGATAATAATAATAGATAACAATAGCACATTGTGTATTTGACTGAAAGCGTGATTGCAAAGAAAGAAGCAACAACTATGGAGGAAATGGGTCCAGTAAGGAAAGTTCAATGTAGCTCTGCTCCGCGATGCGACGCGATGCCGTGTGTGTGTGTGTGTGTGTGTGTGTGTGTGTGTGTGTGTGTGTGTGTGTGTGTGTGTGTGTGTGTGTGTGTGTGTTGATGTGTGTTTGTGGTGTATATGTGGTGTGTGATTGTCTCTGTCTCTGTGGGGTGTATTTGTGCGTGTAGTGTGTGGGTGTGCCTTGTGCTTCTCTTACAAGATTTATGTTAAGGCTGGAAAGAGA
>NC_051399.1:27755297-27770297 GCF_015228065.2 Penaeus monodon
CTTGCTCATCATCAGAATGCGGAATAAAATTTTTTATCACATGGCTCATTAGGCTAATCGTTCTGTGTAATTCACATTCAATTGCGCCAGCTTTCTTGGGGAGGGCTATGAAAATAGATTTGCTGAGATCTTTGGGGTTTGTCCGCTGTCATAAATACCTCGTTCAAAACTTCCGTACACTTCTCTTTACCAAAGTCTTCTAGTACAACAATCATCTCGGTGACGACTTCATCGGGTCCTGCAGCCTTATTCCTCTTCATATTTTATAATGCACCTCTAACTTCTGATGTTAAGATTTTCGGGCCCTCGATGTCCTTTCTTATTTTTGGTTTGTTGCCCCTATAATGTGCAAAAAGTTCACCAATGTATTCTTGTCCAGCGTTCAAGGATTTTGTCCTTTTCCATTAAGACTTCTCCATTCTTGGATCTTATGCATCCTGTAGAAGAACAACCTTTGAAATCCATTACTTCCTTAATCTTCCTGTACATTGCGCCTGGTTCGTTGGTTTTGTGTCTTTCAATTTCTTCACATTGTTCATTAAGCCAGATCTCTTTGACTTCTCTACATTTCTTTCTTATTTCCTTGCTCGCTTGCTTGTACTCACTGCTTCCGCGGTTGTAAAGCTGTTGCCTCGAGCACATTCTGTCCAAGATCTCATTCGTCATCCACTTGCTCTTTGACTTTTTCTCACGTTTAGGTATAAGTTCTTTTGCTACCGATACCAGCGCCTCTTTAAATGTTCCCACTTAGTATTTCCTTGGTCTTCAAGCACATTAAATCGATTTTGCACAGCCACCGCATATTCTTCTCGAATGGTTTGTTTTTTCAATAAAAGCACTATCATCCATTCTTGGTATTGTCTTTCCTTTCTTGATTGTCTTAAGCTTAACCTTTAACTCGCATATAACTGGGATATGATCACTACCACAGTCTGCTCCTGGGTATGCCTTTGAGTGCTTAATTGTACTCCTATACCGTTTCTTGATAGCAATGTAGTCAATCTGGTTCTTAACAACGTCTCCCGGGCTCCGCCATATCCATAATCTTCGTGGATATTGCTCATACCATGTGTTGGTTAATACATATTCATTTGCTTTACACCATTGAACCCATTTTTCTCCCCCTTTCATTTTGTGTACCAAGACCAAACTTTCCAACTGTTCCTCCATCTGCCTCGTTTCCTATCTTTGCATTTAGGTCCCCCATTATGACTGTGACATCCGTAGACTTGCATTGCGTTTTAGCTTTCTCCAATGTGTCGTAGAATTCATCGATCTCTTCTTCACTACTTGCAGTTGTTGGTGCATATACCTGAATGATGCTGAGATCCATTTGTTTACCTTTCAACTTTATCAGCATGACTCTATCTGACAGAGCCCACCATCCTAGCAAGCTCTTCGCGCTTTCTCTGCCCAGTATCATAGCAACTCCTCGTTCGTGTTTTACTCCACCTGAATATAGCACCCTGAAATTATCGCTGTTGAACTCACCGCTGCCCGTCCACTTCGTTTCACATATTCCTAGGATATTTACCTTCAGTCGTGTCATTTCTAGCTTCACATTATCCAGCTTCCCACTTTGGAACAGTTTTCTTACATTCCATGTTCGGATTTTCAGTGACTGTTTCGTTATGTTGCAGACAGTAGCCTGGTAACGGTCCGGCGCCACCTGCTGCCCATGAACTGCCGTACTGAGCGAGGATTCCGAGTCATTGATAGGGATTCCCTTCACGCTCTTTGCTGCGTTCGAAAAAGTGTACATGTCCATGATTTTCTTGGCAATTTAGAGCGGTGGTTTGCCGTTGCCTTGCGCCCGGTGTTTTTTATTGAGACACCATCTCTAGAAGGACTGCCTTCCAAGGCTGTTGAGCTCCTTCTACCCTTGTGGGTGACCGTTCACTCTCGAGGAGTTTCCGCTCTAAGGGTCCCACACCCCATAACTAGCTATTCCCCGCCAGGCGTCACTCTGGTATTTCCAAACTGGCTACGGGGTTAGGTACATATATAACAAAACAAAATATCCGTGGCATTGTGGCGAGGCTTGAAGTAAGTCCACATAAAGATTTACTTAAATATATTCAACATTACATTCATACATGAGCTATTTATCCCCGATCGGTTGCAGTTGCTGCAATTTTTGGTTTCTGTTATTTTGGAAAATATGAAATCACAGGAATCAGGTGTGGAAATTTTGAATGCAGCAAGTACAAGTTGCCAATTCCTACAATGGTTGCAAATATCAGGTACCAGTGTGACCACGGCTTAACTGCAATGGACAGCGTGTGAAGTGGATTTGAGCGTTAAACGAAATTACTGTTTCTATTGTAAAGACAATACTGAATTAATAAAAAGTTAAATTACAATTTTTTAATGATTAAATATTTATTGTCTCAAATGTTTCGAAAATATCCTTTCAAAATAACAGTAGGTTTAAGTAGTTAATTTCTCTCATAGACCTACATCAACTTTCATTCCACAATTATGTCTATAATACACCTTCAAAGAGTACAGATACGAGAAATATATTTCAAATGCAACGAAATTATTGAAAATTTATAGGCCTACTTTTGTTTAAATCACTGGTTATATACCTATGGATTGCGAAATCGTTTTTTAGGGTGTGCGAGGATGCCCATGAAAAATTAGAGCAAAATACATTTTTGTATATGCATGTTATTTTTTGTGTGGAGAAAAACAAAAAATAAAAAGCAATTTTCACGCACACGCGCGCGCGCGCGCGCACGCACACACACACACACACACACACACACACACACACACACACACACACACACACACACACACACACACACACACACACACACACACACACACAGCAATTTGAAGTAGAGTAAAACATACAGAGTTCAAATTTCGTGGCTTTGGAATCGATCAGCAGTGGATGTTCGTCCATATGTGCTGGATAATTATTTGGTTCCGCGATATTAAAATACATATTGGTGTTTATGTAAGACGTTTTTTGCATTTATACAGTAACATTTAAGATGATAAGTAAAAATCGCGTGCTTAAACAACTTGACATTAAAGAGTGTGCCTACATTTTCTGATTTGAAATGAAAAATCTGCCGAGACCTTGACTCTAAATCACGACGGGCGAGTTGTCGAGAATGAAATAATATAACAGTTTCGTTTCAGAGTTCGAAGCGTATTGGCGTTCCTGGGCTACGAATCAAGTTTTGCCTCGGTAAAGGTTATATAGAAAAGTGAAATGAGGTTGAAATTGAAGAGAAATGTCTGGAATTGAGTGTAATTATAAGTAAAATAATTATTTGTTTTGGTTATCTGGAAAAGTTTACTCAACGTCAAGGTGATTGCAGCAAGAGTCCGAAATATAATAGTAGATGTCAGTTATTGTGTGAAAGATATATGTTAAGTAGATTATATAAATATATATATATATATATATATATATATATATATATATATATATATATATATATATATATATATATATATATATATATCATACAGACTTGTGCAGTGAAAATAGCAAACTAATTAAAAGTGTAATGTGTTTGTGGAAAAAAGTCGTTTAGGGGCATAACACCAGCAGCACTTTCATTTTTGATTCATAATTATAGCCAACTGCTCTCTGGTGATTGGAGAACATAGAAAATGCCGATTTCGAAACAAATAGGTTAAGAAAATTTTGGATTAATTGTGGAAATGTGTATTACCAGGATGTTTGGCCGAGTTTCAGCACAAATTAATCCGGTATTTGTGAATTTCATGGAGATCTGCTTCTCACTTCCTCAAGTGATAAACCTCAAGCAAACAAGCAGAACCTTCTGCGTCCCATGCTTCGCCATCCTTCGATAAGTACGACCCGAACCCTACGGCTTTTATCTTTGTCTCTACTCCACCAAGGAGGTAAGTAAGTCACTGTACGAGTAATGATGATCTTCCTTTGCTTTATGTCTTCGTCTTTGTCGAGAAGGGAAGTATCTGTAACGATAATGATCTTTGGTGGATCTTGGCTCTCTCTAAATGCGTTGTATTAGGCGATAATTATCGAAAAGCGAATTAATGGTAAATTATCCGCAGCATGATATTGTAAGCTATTCATCACGTCACCGTTCCGTTAGAATTTCTTCCTTGTAACCAAAGCAAACCTAAGCACATCAAACGGTTGGTCACCATCCCGTCAACATCACATCACGGCACTGTCAGCCACAGATTCTCTCTAGGAACAATTTGACGTGACGTGACGTGACGGTGCCGTGCCGAACCGTTGCCGATAGTTTGAATGACACCCCGTCAGCGGTCAGTCACTGACTAGTGGCCGCAGTGACATGGAGTTCCTTTTCATCATGGGGGAGAAAATTATTGAACTTGTTAGGCAATATGAAACGGGATAGTGACATCTTATTCAAAGACAAATTGTCGAATAGCAAAGGAGATCTAAGCAAGCCAGGTAAGGAGCTCAGAATTTATATTTTTCAGATTTGATTATATAAATCTTTGAGTAAAAGCATTCTGTGCTTTATAAATATTATGAATCGCTAATACCTTTTCTCACATTCTGTGATATAACTCTTTGAATCAGAACGTTCCTTTCCTTTCAAATGTTTTAAATCACTGACGAGACGAATGAGACGAAGGCGTGGTGAACGGATGACGGAACGGTGACGTGATGGAGGAGTGTGAATCGGCTTTCACACTATTTATCACGTCACCGTCTCATCACATCATGTCATCGCTCCGTCAAATTTTCTTCCATGCAATCAATTTGACCTGTTCACACCAAACGATTCGTCAGCGTCACTGGATTCTTTCGAAGAAGAATTTGACGTGACGTGACGGTGCTGTACAGAACCGTTGCCTTACCGAACCGTTGCCGTACCGAACCGTTGCCTTACCGAACCGTTGCCGGGATAGTGTCAACGTCAGTCAATAACTAGTAGCCACAGGAACCAGAGGTGCCTTCTCACCATGGAACTTTCTGCCATGACGAACAGAAGACATAGTAACAACTTAGACAGACTGTAAAATAGATAGAAGAACTAAACAAACCAGGTAAGAAGCTCAAAATGTATTACACTTTTCATATTTCATAATGTAACTCTGAATAAAAGCATTATTTTAAATGTTATTAATCACTGACAATATTTCTCGTGTTCTGTGATATAACTCTTTGAATAAAAACATTCTTTTGAATGTTACGAATAACTGATATTTTTCATATTTTGTGATATAACTCTGAATCAAAGCATTCCTTTCCTTTTGAAAGTTATAAATCACTGATGATAAGACGGTGACCTGATGAAAGGTGTGAATACATGGCGTGGTTGACGGAACGGTGAAGTGCCGTGATGAAACGGAGACGTGATGGAGCACCGTGAATCAGCCATTTAAGTAAATTTTACCAAATGTGGGTTCTTACAATCTGCCAGCGTTATTGTACGGTGTACTTAGTCCTGTATCAGCATCCTTTTTTAAGGGGGTAGGCATTATCCGTGTCTGTGACAGGTAAAGAGCCTAGAATATAATAATAAATCAAAGGATGCCTTATGATGCATTTTTTAGGGAAATTAAAGGGGAAAGGAGGCAATGGCCACTCAAGATCCTGTGGAATACAGTCAGTTGCTCTCGATCTCTCTCTCACCCTTTCATACTTTTTACTTCGTCTTTCTCTTTCCTCTTTATTCATCTCCCAGTCTTCCTCTTCCTTCCCCTGTCTTTTTCCTTCATCCTCTCGTTCTCCCACCTACCCCCCCTCCATTCCCCTCTCCCCTTCTCGATGCGTACAAGTTTGTCTTGGCACTGCGACATCTAACAATTATCGCAGCTCGTGACAGTAATTCTTTTTAGATATTTTAACCTATGTTTAAGCAATTAAACCTGTCTCCATGCTCGACTTCCAGTTCATTGAGGAAACTCATTTCTCTTCATCAGTCATTTATTTAACAGTTTCTGTTTTTTTTTTTTTTTTTTTTTTTTTTCGTTTTGATTTCCCATTTCTGCTACTGTTAAAGTCTATGTGACTGCTCAGAGATTTGAATCCACATCCTCGTCACTGATTGGAGGTGCCATATTCATACACTACAGTGTCAACCAATCTACGTCTACGTCAGAAGTTGGAGGTGTGTGGGTGACATTGATATCGGAGCTCGATCGGAACCTGATCCGTCGGTTGTAACGTCTATAAAGACCTTTATAGAAATCCCGAGAACCCTAAACGATGACTGATTTTAACTTAAACGAAAATATAAGTAGAATTATAATTACACTACACCCACGATCCACAAGCCTCCGATTCCTCGAGACCGAATAGAGGAACTTTCATGCCATCCTAGAAGGGCAGGAACTCTCTTTGCGAACAATTCAACTTTTGCCGTCTTGTATTTCAGTACAGTTAAGTTGCAAAGATAAACTGTATAATATTTTACACACTGCAGAAATGTACTTTTCGGCGTGTGTAAAAGTTTCCAGCAAGGGCTTGTTTCTCCTTTTACTTCCCGCCGCCGAGCACGATCTCTCTCCCTCCCCTAACATAATTTTAATCTTAGTTTCGGAACAGAGCAGAATAAGATATTTTCAAAATCACATTTATTAAAACATTTGTTATAACTACTAGCAGCAGCAATAGTTGAAGCAGCAGTAGGGGTATTAGTAGAAGCAGCAGCAGTAATATTAATAGCAGCAGTAGTAGTAGGAACAGCAGCAGGAGAAGCAGCAATGACAGTAGCAGGAGTAGCAGCAGCAGCAGAGATAGTAACAGCAGTAGCAGCAGTAGTAGTAGCAGCGGCAGCAGTAGTAGCAGCTGTAGATGCAGCAACTACAGCAGCATTAGTAGAAGTAGTAGTAGTGGTGGTGGTGGTGTAATAGCAGCAGCATCAGTAGCAGTATTAGTTGTGTAGTTGCATCAGGAACATGATTAGTATCAATAGCAGCAGCAGTAGTGTAGCAATAGCAGCAGCAAAACAGTAGTAGTAAAAGCAGCAGCAGGAGTAGTAGTAGTAGCAGCAGTAGTATCAGTAGCTGCAGCAGCAGCAGCACTAGCAGCAGGAGCAGCAGCAGTAGTAGTAGCAGAAGCAGCAACAGCAGCAGCAATAGCAGCAGCAGCAGCAGCATCTACTACTACTACTACTACTACGCGTAGTAGTAGTAGCAATTACTGCTACTAATGCTACTAATGTTGTTCCTGATGCAACTACACAACTAATACTGCTACTGATGCTGCTGCTATTACACCACCACCACCACCACCACCACTACTACTAATGCTACTGTAGTTGCTGCATCTACAGCTGCTACTGCTGCCGCTGCTACTACTACTGCTGCTACTGCTGTTACTATCACTGCTGCTGCTGCTACTCCTGCTGCTGTCATTGCTGCTTCTCCTGCTGCTGTTCCTACTACTACTGCTGCTATTAATATTACTGCTGCTGCTTCTACTAGTCCAGAAGCCATGAGTCTCTCAGCCTCCCTAAAGCCATTGCCTACTTGCACCGTTGCTTGCCTTCCCGAATGGTTCCTGCAGGTGGAACAGGAGTTCCTTCTACGCAACGTCACTTCTGCAACCACCAAATATCGGTTACTGGTGACAAATCTCTCACCTGACCTCCTTCTCTCCATCAGCGACCTCCTCAACAACCCCGAATACAACACCTATGAACTCAAGGAAGCAATCCTGCAGCGAGTGGCGCCCTCCCCACGAAACTGCCGGCGGCAATTGAAACCGTTCTCCTAGCTTCAGAACTCCCCATTGAGCAACTAGCCTCGAAAGCTGATGACTTCCTGCCATGCAGAACACCGCCCAAATTTCAGCGGTCTCCACTACCCTGTCTCTCACCCTGGAGTCCCTCGCGACACAGGTCGCCGAATTAACTGCCGTTCGACGGCTAGCAGCCCGCGACCCTTCACTGCGTCCCAGGTTCCGTCACCGCAGTCCCACATCTCCCCGTGCCACCGTGACCGCGGACGAAACTACGCGCCTCAACATCGTCAGAGCTATAGCCGCCACCGCTCCCCGACTCCAGGTACCTACTGCTTTTACCATTACAGATTCGACACCCGGGTGCGCCAGTGCGAGCCCCCATGTTCCTGGCCGGGAAACGAGCACCGCGGAAGCTAATAGCGCCGATCTCTCGCGGCCCCACACGGCGCCTGCTCTATGTCCGTGACAGTAACTCCCGCCTACGGTTCCTGGTGGACAGGGGAGCAGAAGTCAGCCTTATCCCCACAACCCACAGTGACAAACACTTGCCCCCTTCTCACACATTGGAGGTTGCCAACTGCTCACCCATCAACGTATACGGTGAGCGTCCATGACACTCATTTTCAGTGGCGCCCTGCACTCGAAGCTGACGTGGGTTTTCCTGGTCGCTGACGTTCAGCAACCAATCCTGGGAGCAGACTTCCTTGCGCACCATGGCTTCACAGTGGACCTTAAACACAAGTCCCTAGTACACCAGTCTAGGGCCCGCACCTTCGCCTCGTCGGCCTTTGTACACGCCCCTCGCATCTACTAACCCAACAAATGCGCCTATCGAGGTATGCTTCGGGACTTCCCAGTGCTGACGAAGCCGATTAACGTGGCAACAACACCGCCACACACTGTCACACACCACATTATCACGAATGGACCACCGGTCTACTCCCGTTGCAGGCCCCTTGCACCAGATTTTTCGCATAGCCAAGGCAGAGTTTGAGCAATGAGGAGCTCGGAATCATACGCAATTCCAGCAGCAGTGGGCATCCCCCTGCACTTGTACAGAAGAAAGACGGCGATTGGCGCCCTTGTGGTGATTATCGCCATCTCAACACAGTTACCGTGCCGGAACGCAACCCTCTTCCGCACCTCCACTCCTTCACATGTGAACTCTTGGGATGCACGATCTTCTCCAAAATCGACCTTGTCCGAGCATACCACCAGATTCCCATCGCCGAGAACATTCTCAAGAAATGCCCATTCGGCCTCGAATTTCGAATGCCTTCGGCCTCCGCAAGGCCGCCCAGACCTTCCAACGTTTTTAGGATGATGTCACCCGTGGACTACAAGGTGTTTTCGTCTACATCGAGTGACATAACTCATCGTAGCCAGTCGTAGGAGCACAGAAAGCACCTCTACGCCCTCTTCGGCCGCCTGCAGAAAGCCGGAGTCGTCATCAATCCTGGTAAGAGTCTGTTCGGAGTCCTCTCTCTTACTTCTTAGGTCACACAATCACCGCAGATGGCATCACCCCAGCTCAGGACGCGGCAAAGACATTACCTGGACCTCAGAGGCGACCAAAGCTTTTGAAATCAGCAAAGATGCCTTAGCCTCGGGGACCCTCCTCAACCACCCGCAACAGGGGGCAAGACTCAATATAGCCGTTGATGCCTCGGGCACCTCCATGGGAGCCGTTCTGCAGCAAGATCCAGGTAATGGATGGCAGCCCCTGGCTTTCTTTTCGCAGACTCTCAGCCCTCAGCAAAATTGATACAGTGCTTTTGGCAAAGAACGCCTTGCAATCTACACTGCCATCAAGCACTTACGGGCATATGTCGAGGGCAAAGACTTCCACATCTTGACTGCACGACAGAAGCCGCCGCCAGTCCCCACGTGAAGACACCTGGATTTCATGGCCCAGTTCACTAACAACATACAACACATCCGAGACACCAACAACCAGGCTGCAGACGCCCTATCCAGAGTATCGATAGCCATGGTAAGTGCCACCAACAACCCCACCGACTACCATCTAGTTCGCAGGGAACAGCAACAGGACACTTCCCTCTCCAGGCTTCTCGACGGGGATACCTCTCTTCAGCTGGAACAGGTGCAGCTCCAGAACTCAAAGGACACCATCCTCTGTGACACCTCGCTTGGCCGGCCTCGTCCTTACATCCCACCATCACTCCGCCGACAATTTTTCGAGACTCACCACGCTCATTAGGGAATTCGCGCAACCCAGGATCTCATCCACAGCAAAGTCGTATTGCCTGGCATCAATAGAGACGTCCGGGAGTGGAGCCGCACCTGCATCGAGTGCCAGCGCAGTAAGATTCACCGGCAAACTAAGTCTCCCCCACAGGTATTCCTGGTAGCAGACGGCTGCTTCGAACATGTACACCTGGTTGGTCCTCTCCCAGCCGACCAGGGTTACAGCTACGTCCTGACGATGATTGACCGGTTTTCCAGGTGGCCTGAGGCCATCTTCATCCAGGATATCACCGCCGCCACCATTGCAAAGACCTTCATCAGCCCCTGGATTTCTTGCTACGGCACTCCTGCGACGGTCACGACCGATCGCGGGTCTCGCTTCGAGTCCGAGCTCTGGAGGCAGCTGATGATTCTCCTCGGCTCGAAGCGCATCCGGACCACGGCCTACCATCCCAGTGCCAACGGCATGGTAGAGCGCCTACACCGCCAATTGTAGGAGGTCCGCACAGCTTCTTCCCCCACTCGTCACTGGGTGGACCAGTTGCCTTTGGCTCTCTTGGATTTTCAGTGCACCACTGCCGAGATGGTTTATGGAACCACCATAGCCCTCCATGCGGACTTCATGGTTAGCTCCGGAGACCAGGATCCGGGAGCTTTTGGAAATTAACTTCGCGACCGCATGGCCCGCATCCGCTCCCGTCCGACTCGACCTTCACGGCAGCGGGACATTTACTTACCACGCGACCTCCAAGACTGATCACACGTCTTCGTCAGGCGACCCACCAAGCCCCCCCTCTGCCCGCCCGACGAGGAACCTTTTCCGGTCGTCAAGCGGGACGGGAAAGACCATCACCATCCGGCGTCCGCGAGGAGAGGACAACATATGCATTGACCATGTGAAGCCTGCGCACCTTCAGGAACAGTGCAGAGTTTCAAGAGTTCATTTCGCGACCGCTTCATTGGAAGGGGAGTGCTGTGGTGACCACCTCGCGACGGGCTCCCGCACACGGTAGAGCAGGCTCTTGACGTTTGGCGACCTGGCCCCCGCCAATCACAGTGGAGCCATTCGGACCTGACTGGTGTGTACACATCGCGGCTGAGCCATTTAAGCCGCGGAACCCAGAACCAACGCTCATCGGCTAGACTCTCACCAAGAACTCCACAAATAAAGAGCCAATTTGACTAACCGTAGTGTTTACCTAAACCTACACTATGCAGTATCTAACCATGATGGAACATATCGGAATTTCAACTATTTTCAGTCTACCTTTTGTTACCACTTGATTGTCTATTACAATTCTTGGCTCATTTCCCTCGCATACGTCATCCGTTACAATCACATCGTTGTGGCATTTTCTCGTGGTGCTGAAAGAGTGTGGATCGTGGAGCTCCTGGATTGTATACATTTTATAACCTCTGTACCTTATTAGCAGAGGATGAGGAAAAGGTAGAGAAGAAAAGTTTCTTAGAATATTGTATTCTTTTAGGGGTTAGGATCAGATTTTTAAGATCAGAGGTGTGACGTCTTTTCCAATAATGCTGTGGATTATGTCCTCAATTCTGTTGGCATAGTTGTATAGTAAAAGCATGATTGTTTAATCTCTTACAAATATCAAACGTCTATGCAGTATGCGTCTGTGTGTACAAGAGCGAAACTAGCACATTGCACAGGTGTCAGTTTCTGACCGACACTTTGAGTGTTGAAATAGTATTGTATTACATACATGAAATGACTTAAGCCAATTTTCTTTTAGCTTTCAAGAATGATGAAATTGTTACAGCTTTGCACACTGATATTATATTATAAACTTAGTGATCTAAGAACTAGTATAAAAAAAAGAATAAACAATCCCGTAGTTTACTCTCTCTTAATTTTTTTTTGTTTCACTTGAAAACGTTTTTTTTTTCTGATGGAATACACGCGATACGGGCAGGAGGCGAAAACGCATTTTCGTTATTTTTTCGGTATAGTAACCATAAGACTTTTGGAATGTTTTAGGGTTATAGTGAGTTAGGCTACACCCAAAGTAAACCTGAGTATAAAGGTTTATGTAAGTATGTATGTATGTATGAATAATATATATATGCACATTCATGTTAGAGTGTGTATATATACATATATTTATGAATATATAAGATATATGTATACACACACGCATACTGTATGTATGTATATTATACACATATTGTGTTCATGCATGTAACTTTACATAAACTGAAAGATACCCCAAAAATTTCGCTGCATTCAGATTTATTTTCTTATGACTGTTTGATCTCAGTTCTTTCCGAACATCAGATAGTGGCGGACATTTTCAGGACCATAAAATTGTATATAGAAGGTGATAAAACTTGGACCCTGAGTTCAACAATAAACCTGGTGATATTAATATTTTAGAACGATGATGATAACAAATAATCACTGATAACCTGAGCGATAAAATGTGTAAAAGAAAGTAAGCTAAAGTTTTAGTGTCCTTCTTGGGTGGTTGAGAATGTGTGTGCGTTTACTGTGAATTTACCTTTTGCACACACACACACACACACACACACACACACACACACACACACACACACACACACACACACACACACACACACACACACACACAACACACACACACACAAATACATCTTTGTGTGCAGCATGGATGAGCACGCATGGAGTTGAAAGCAACAACCCAGAAATCTTTGGGGGAAAAAACATAGTCATGGAGGCAAGTCGAACCAAAATGTTGGCTTACGTAATTCAAATTATATTCTCCCAAGTCAGTAACAAAAGAATGTGTGAATAAACTACCACACACATATATATTTTTACATCAGTTCAGAACGATGTTCGGTGTTACATAAAAAGCCTACAAATCTGCCGGTTTTGCAAGGCGTGGAAGTTTACATTAGTCTCAAAAGTTTACGTTGCTCTGCACGGGGAAGACAAACTAACTACAGTCGGGGAGTCCATGCACGTCGGGAAGGAAAGGACCATCACCTGGCTAACTGAGACCGAAAAGAAAGGAACGCCGAGATGACAATCAGCTAATGGAGTCATGTTATTTCAGGAACTTCTGCGTGTTTTCTTTCTAGGCGAGATGAGGATCGCATTCCATGAGGGAGAAAGGTCAAAGTATTTCCTTTATGAGGGACGGTCGGTCGGTAGGCATACCCGGAGCACACTTAGTAGATTTCACCGTCGATGAGCAAGACTAATTATCTGCAGCTGAAAGGGTTTTCTTAATTTCTTTCCGAATCCTGGAATTAAATTCAGCCAGTAAAGGGAAGAAAGATGTTAGAAAAATAATGGAGGAATAAATCATATATAAAAAAACCTTAAGAAATAAAACAAAATCCGCTCGAAATCTCACAAAGGAAAGGAAAATCTGATCAGAGCTAACAGACAGAAAAGTTTGCTTTCGTGTGCTCCGTAACATTTTACTCCAGTTAAGAACGTTAAGAATGGGCCAGGGTCTTGTTAATCGTGTTATTAAGTTTTATTATTATTATTGTTATTATTATTATTATTATTATTTAATAAATCCAACCGTCTTTTACTATACCTTACGTAAAAGGCGAGGGAGCGAGAGTGAAAAGAAAGCAGTTTGAAATAAAGAGTTCTAGGTAGACTTTCAGAATATGCCAGCGATAGTACGTTTTCTGAAGAGAACTCTGGAATGTTAGGTAGAAATATATTTGGATTCTTAAATAAATCGCTGAATAACGCTTCGTACTAAATATTTTTAGTTAGTTTTATATTCTGGAGTGAAGTAGGCGTACTTGATACGACTTTCAATGTATATATTCGAAGATCTAAATACTGTAACGCTTTTCGATTCATCCCTTTTCTCAACACGAACAAAGCGCAGAGGATGAAAGATTATTTGATGCCCAAAATAATTTCATAGTCGATTCAAACTTCAGTTATAAAAACGCAAGGAAACTGCGTTTTAGAAATGTGACTTTCAACTTTATTGGCTTGCATCCATTGCATTACTGCACTAGCAGTAAAATAAATTCAAGTGTCGAGGAACTGAGTCTAAACAAAGCAGTAAAGTCCATGTTCGCCATTTTATTCCAACCTATCCAAATTTAAATACACTATAAGTGTACAAAGTTATTTTGACACACACACACAGGCTGTATGTATATGTATGTCCATAAGTCTGCCTATATTGTGATATATATATATATATATATATATATATATATATATATATATATATATATATATATATATATATATATAATATTTGTGTGTGTGTGTGTGTGTGTGTGTGTGTGTGTGTGTGTGTGTGTGTGTGTGTGTGTGTGTGTGTGTGTGCATATATTCATACATATGCACACATATACATATGTATATATATTATATATACTATATATAAATATATATTGTGCGTGTGTATGTGTAGCCATATATGTACACACACACACACACACACACACACACACACACACACACACACCACACAACACACACACACACACAACACACACCACCACACACACACACACACACACACACACAACACACACACACACACACACACACACCCCATATATATATATATATATATATATATATATATATATACTATATATATATAAACATGGTATATATAATACACATATATATATATATATATATATTATATATATATATATATATATATATATATATATATATATATATATATTATTTATTTATTTATATATATATCTAAGTATAAATATGTAAAGGTATATATAAATGTATATGATAATTAGTTATTTATTATTTCTTTTAACCCGAAACCTCACCAAATCATAATCAATAACTACTGACATAAGAGGACTTAATCTTTATTATTCAATCAAAAAATATCTATTTATGTTCCCAGAAATTGCTTGCCTTTCCCTCCTCCCGTAGACTTTTAAAGGCTTTGAGTGGTGTCCGTATTTTGCCGATATTAAATAATTCTCGAGCCGTTTTTATGTACGCCCGCTATGTCCTACAAATTGCAAAAAAATATGCACGATTGTGCGTAGGTTGTAGAAAGTACAGGAGATTCTATCCCCTTTTGATCGATTAGTAAGCCCTAACCTTTTCCAGGTCCGTCCTTAATCGAAAGGGCCAAATACAC
>NC_051399.1:27777797-27785297 GCF_015228065.2 Penaeus monodon
CAAAATAAAAAAAATGAGGCACGTCACGCAGATAAGAAAGATAAGTTTGGTTTAACCTTCATGTCAGTAGCAATTTCGCTTTCTCACCCTTGGCATAGTATTCTAAAGGTTGTAGTTTGTTCGGGACTACCTGAACTTCATTCCACATGCCTTCGATCGCCCTTCCACATACATGGATACTAGTTTACGTCACATGAAAAAGAGGTCACGATGCTGAACAAGAACCATCGGCAAGTACTAACCTAATATATTCACACCATACGCACACACACATATATTTACTTCTCTGTTTTTATATATATGTGTTGTGTGTTTGAGTGCGTGCCTGCGTGAGGGCTTGCTTAATATATATCACACAAGTAGTATATACAAAATAGGCATACTTTCGCATTGAAAATGAAGGGAAATTGTATTTTTCTTATTATTATTCTTTGATCAAACTCTTGGATTATTCGAGATTCGCATTCGTACTGGTATTTACGAATGTTGAAACAAAACGCATTCGTGGATGCAGAATAAATATATATATATATATATATTATATATATATATATATATATATATATAGTATATGTTTATATTATATATGTATATTATATATAGATATATATATTAATTAAAAAATATATATTATAGATATAAATATATATTATGTGTATAGTATATACACGTTCCGTCTCTGCTGTGCACACGCTAACTAATGTCGCCATGTGTACACATACACACACACACACACACGTGTGTGTGTATGTATGTGTATATATATTATTTATATTATATTATGATATACACACACACATACACACACAGACACAGACACACACACACACACACACACACACACACACACAAAACAACACACACACCACACACCACACACACAAACACACACACACACACATATATATAGCAACAATACGCAGCAAGACGATTTACACTTCAACTCCGTCCAAGTATCTTGCCCTTATCTTTTTTTGGGCAGAAGTACGCAGTATGTCCGCCGGCTTTCTCGTTTCGCACGGGATAAAACAGCCGCCCCGCTCGAGAACCGCCGCATAAAAGGACGAGGTCCGTAAAGGGCAGTAGAGAGACACATCATACAGCCCACCACAGCAGGGTCCGCTCCAACGCATCTCGGTCTCCTCGCACCCGGGGACACGGGGGTCCTTGGGAGTCTCTAATCTGTCTTCAAGGAATAACCAGCAATCTAAGCCCCTTTTTCACTGACCCATCCAAGTCCATCTCTCGTCCTTCGCTTCACATCTGGCGTACAGTGGTGCCCCAACTCACGTGGTGGCTTACATAGTGGTGGCTTGCGGTGCCTCTCGCTTACATCTGGTGGCTTTCGGTGGCCCGTCCTTCGCTTAAAATTCTGGTGTGGTCTTTGGCGGCGGGGGTCGGTCCCACTCAAGTAAAACGGTGTTCGATCGTTACATGTGATGAAGGGGGCTCGCCTTTACCATCTGTGGCAGCGGTGTTCAGAACCTCCAACGCCTGACGCATATTCGGCCTACCACCGCTCGCTCCTCCCGACCCTGTGCCGATCCCACGGCGAAGGTGCCTCCCCGCCTCTTTTTAAATAACGCCCAACCATGCTAACCAAGTTCTCTTCATCACGCCTACCCAAACAGCCACCATGCGATGCCTGTCCTACTACTTTTCGTGCTGACAAACGGCTCATGCCTGTGCTACCTCCTGCCGAAGTCGCTGAAGATGTATCCTCGCACTCTGTACCGCCGCCACACTCCGCCAATCCGGTTTCACCTATCTCGCCAGTCTTTCGCAAACCCTCGTCAGCACAAGCGATGAAGTGACAGTTCTTCCTACCACCACCAACACTTCCTCGTCACATTAAAATAAGTGTACCTAATTAGTCGCCCCAGAGTAACTATTAACATTTTGTATCTTTTTGCAGTACTGTTTTATAGAATGTGCCCTCAGCCTAATACCCACCCACACCTTGTATACAAACAGGTTGCCTTCTTTCAAATTCAGTACACGCCACGCTTACGACCGCACACTACTAACTCTATACTAAATAACTCCTCCCTATCAACCATTGTTTTTTTCAACACACACACTGAGATCAAACCTAGTGACACGCCCTCACTTCACACCTCTTCCCCAAGCCTAACCATCCCGTAATTGATGTATTGTTGGTTAGTATATTTTTCTGACAATTATCATTTTTATCCTCAGATCGCACAATTTAGGCATATATCATTTCTCTCAGAAACAAATGAGTACCTTCATTTTAATTAATTAGTGTTTTTTGCTGCTCTCATCATATTGATTCATGTTTATTTGTGTCCGATTAACGAAATTATCTATTTTTTTTTTTTCTCTTATATTATGTTATTCCTATTAGTAATCACTTCTTAACTTCTTGCGTGTTGTTTAGTCTATGTATAACACTATATCGTTCTTATTTATATTTCTTCAATACTTGCCGTGCTAATCTCCTCGTTTCATCACTACGTAGATTTCGGATCGATCACCTGACTTCCTCGTATCTACCACCTGCCCCTCCTAACTCGGAATTCCACTCTAAATTGGCGTATTTACTATGTGCCTCTCTATGACTATAACTGAAATCCAAATCTCTTTTTGACGTCCCTCCCTCGAAGTTCGATATCTTGTCCTCAAGTATGCTGGAGTTTCTGCTTCTTTAGTTTTAAGGTTTGTTGAACATGTACTGATGGTATTGTCTCCATTTGCAAATAATGGCAACACATTGCAGACAACCATCTTTATAAATCGGCTTTTACCTCGTTACAATCACCGCAAGTTAATTTAAAAAGCCCGGCTCATGCCGTAACGAAGGACCCTCGCCGCTGCCCGAGAATACGCTCAACGATTGAAGCGCCGAGACGCGCACTGTTTGATTTTCACCGCAAGTTTATTTTAAGCCCGGCTCATGGCCGAAAAACAAAGGAATCCTGCGCCCGCCCCCACACTTACGCTCATACGATTGGAAGCGCCAAGACGCGCACTGTTAGAATTAAGTTCAGGCCCAGCTGCCTATGTGTTCGAAGCATATATACTTGCCTATTTACCCCAAAGATATGGGATTCTTATTCAATTATTTTTTCTCTCTTCAATATGATGGTACCTTATTGAACTCGCTAAGTAATTAATACCTTACTTGACACGTTACTCTTCCTGTGACAAATTGTTCTTATTATGCTCTAATTTTTTCTTACAATTTAGTAAGGTGATTGACAAACACATTATCCTCCTCCTCCTTAGCCCTTTTACTGGCCTGGTACACTTATATTTCAGCTACTGAAGACGATTGACCCTCCTCGCTACTGAGTGTTGCACCTTAGTGCGAAACCTCTGCCACACCTGCTACCCTGGCACACGACGACCCCAGCGATCCTCGGATCACCCAGGAACCATCTGTAAATACCAAACAGAACCTCTACTGCATCGTTTCAAGCGTTACAGTCGGCTCGAGGACGAGCCTTGCGCGTGGCCGAGCGATGTCAACAACTTGCTTGAGATTTGCGAAGTTCTGGCTTCGCCCGGGCCTTTCACTTATGGCCCGGCCGATGTCAACAATTGCTTGCTTGCTTGAGATTTGCGAAGTTCTGGCTTCGCCCGGGCCTTTCACTTATGGCCCGGCCTGTGTCAGCTTTTTTGGCTGTCTCATTGTTGGTCTGACACTCGGTGCTTACCTTTGGCGGTGGGATTGCCAGCAGGCGCCCCGTAGCCGGGGTTTGTAAGCATCTCGCATAATCTCTTTACCCACCCACGACGGCTGTTTTCTGTGGGGTTTGTCTTAGGAATTGCGTATGCAGCAATTCTCCAAGTTAGTGTATCAGTGTGGGCGTTCGGCTCGCCGCAATGCATGCAACACCTCTCTTCACGTTCTATGGTTTGTATAATCTGCCATGCACAGTGGTAACCTAGGCGCATTCTGTGCAGAATGACTTCGGTACCTCTTGTTTATTTCAGAGAGTGCCAGTGGTTCATAGCCTGTGGCATCTGAGTACCAGCTGGCCGAGGGGGAATGTCTCGTTTCCCCTCTGTGAAGCTGCAGGAGGAAGGAGTTGGCCCCCACCGTACACTTCCTCCTAAGTAAATTTGGGGCTCTGATGTATTATCATGGGATTTGGGGGCATACCCCGGGCCGATTTCGGCTAATCTGTCAGCAAGCTCTTGCCTCTGATCCCTATATGGCTGGGAACCCAGTTTATGATAATTCTTCTACCCTGAGAAGCATCCTTTGTGCTATTGTGCCGATGGTTGCCCGGAGGTAAGTTTTGTCAGTGGGGTGAGCGCTGCGGGGAAGACAGTCGACGGCTCCTTTGGAGTCTGTGTGTATGACCACGGTGTCCTTCCCCTCACGGACGCGTGTCTCAGTGCTCCCATGATAGCAACTGCCTTGCCTGTAGCGAGGAGGGCGTTGTCTGTTACCCTCATGGATATTGTGGCATCCCTTGCTGCAAAGCCGGCGCCTGCAGTGTAGGTCAAGGGATCGACCGATCCTTTCTGTGTAATATGTTCGGCTCCCCGGAGGGGTGATGGTTGCAATGACCCCCCTGGGTTTTTTGCCTTTAGGCTAGGCATACAATATTCACTTTTTTGCTTGTCAGTCTCATGACCGAGAACTCTATCGAGGTTTGTCCCCACGGCGGAGCTTCGACAAAGTCAGGGTGTGGGGAGTCCATGCCCTTGGCCAGTAGCGGTTCTTTGAGCTGGTGGCGTATAAGCACCCTGGCTTGTGAGACAGCCAGGATTTGTTTGCAAACAGCTAAATTGTCTTGTTCTAGGCGTCTGACTATTTTGTGTCTTAGGCTTGTGTTCCTGGGAGCCTGGATGACCTTTGATAAGAATTGGGCTGCCGTTAGATCAATTCGTGAGGCCAAAGGGGAGAAGGTTTGTCTCACTAGGAGGTTGAGGACCTTCGCCCCCCTTGGGGCACCAGAATGACCCTGGCGGCTTCGTTTTGGACTGTCTCCAATCGGTCTTTATATTTTCTCTTGATCCCAATCAGAGCGAGGGAGGCATAGTCTACAAGGGGCCCTGACAGCATGTACGTAGAATGATTTTAGTACTCTGTGTCTGGCCCTATCGTCTTCTCATGTAAGGACAGTCTTGCCTTGTTCGGTCAAGCAGGTACTGGACCCCCTGGCGGAAGGAGAGGGTCCGGTCTACCCTTACCCCAAGGTACAGGTATTCTGAACCCACTCCAAGTCCATTCCCTGGATTTTCAGACTTGTGCCTTGAACTCTCTGTCTCAGAGGCCATGGCTTTGGATTTGGCTGCAGAAATCTTTAGTCCTGTCCTGCAACCACTCTCGGGATCCCAAAGTCCAGACAACGCTGGGCTTTTTAGGCAGTTTTGCTCCAGTGGAGATGATAGCAAGATCGTCTGCATAGGAGATGATCTTGCACCCCACTGGAAGGTTTATGTTGAGGATACAGGACATTAGTGTGTTAAAAAGGGCTGGACTGAGAACCCCACCCTGTGGCGTTCCATTTTCTAGTGGCATGTGCTGTGATAGGTGACCTTGGAATTTGACTCTGGCTGTTCTATTCCTAAAGTAGTCACCTATCCAAGCCAAGAGCTTACCTCTGATTCCTTTTTGGATCAGGCTCTCCTGAATGGCAAGAGGACTTACCAATTCGAAAGCCTTCTCCAGGTCAAGGAATACTACCACAGATGCGCCCGTGTTTATTGTGCTCAAGAGCGTGGCTATGCTGTGCGCTGTGCTCATGCCCCTGGTGAACCCGTGGAGGTGTTCGTGTGGGGCTCCCATTTTCCATTGGAGCCGGTTCAGTACCATCCTCTCGGCAGTACACTTCACACCTCCGTCCAAGTAGCTGCCCTTCTTCTTGGGCAGGACGCAGATGTCGCCCGGCTTTCTCTTTTCGCACAGGGATAAACATCCGCCCTCGAAGGAACCGCCGCATAAAAGGACACGTCCGTAAGGCAGAGGGGGAGAGACACAGCAGACAGCCCAAGCCACACAGGGTCCTGCTCCACCACCTCGTCCTCCACCCGGGGACACGGAGGTCTCTTGGGAGGTCTCATATCTGTCTTCAAGAAAAAAAAACCAAACAAGCTGAAGCCCTTTTCCCCTGACCCACCCAAGTCCATCTTCGTCTCGCTCACATCTGGCGACAGCGGTGCTCCCAACTCACGCGTTCGCTTATATCTGGTGGCTTGCGGTGGCCTCTCGCTTACAATATATATATATATATATATATATATATATATATATATATATATATATATATATATATATATTATACACACATATACACACGCACATATTTTATGTGTATATATAATATGTATATGAATACATGCATATACTTCTCACTGGCATAACTCAACCGTCACAGATTCATACTTACGAAATAAGTAATTGACTGCTCATTTTAAACATATATTCATAAATGTTCAGTTAAACGCATATTTGCAAGTGTCTCTGGCAACAATTATTCAACCAAATAAGCAGCTTTGTCCGGCCATTTTAGTGCTTTACTTTCTTATTCTTGCTTATTTCGTTTGTTTTATTTGTACCTTATATCTTGGTCATATTTCATATAATTTTACTTATTGTTTTGTTTATTATGTTTTACTTTTACCTTCATGTTACCTCTGCTTTATGAATAAGCTTTCATTTCATCTTTATCTTAAATAATTACTGTGTACTACAGGATTTATGAATGATCTGGTGAGGCATCACGGGACCATGCTAATGAAAATGCACCTGGCCTATTACAACCTTAATATATTAAGTAGGGAGTAAATATTGTAATGTTGCAGGAGAGGCACACAGATATATACACACATGTGCCTCTCTCTCTCTCTCTCTCTCTCTCTCTCTCTCTCTCTCTCTCTCTCTCTATATATATATATATATATATATATATATATATTTATATACACACACATATATATATATACATATATATACATATATATATACATATACATACATACATACATGCACACACACACACGCACGCACGCGCGTGAACACACACACACACACACACACACACACACACACACACACACACACACACACACAGATAAATAGGTAGATAAATATACATATATATATATATATATATATATATATATATATATATATATATATATATATATATATATATAACATATATGTATATATATACATATATGTATATATATAGGGTATATATACGAGTACACACACACACATATACATATATATATTTCTTAGTTCACAAACGTTTAGAAAAAAATATCTTGGAATTCTATAGTAAAAGTGAAAGAGTGGCTTCAGTAAGAATGAAACTAAACATTAGGTATAACTTAAAGATTGTTCATATCTATTCTCCAACCTGCAGCGACGGTGATAAAGAAATAGGGAGCTTTTATGAAGATGTTCATTTAACCAGCGATAACCACAATAATTATGGGAGATAGGTAAAAAAAAAAAAAAAAAGGAGAAACCATAGGGAATTAAGAAATAGGTTCTAGGAATGAGAGGGGGCA
>NC_051399.1:27872797-27875297 GCF_015228065.2 Penaeus monodon
AATCGAGTAAACGACTAGATATATAAATAGACTGAAAGGTAAAGTTGCAAAACCACAGAGAGTATAGGTAATGGTCAGATCAGTATTCATAGAATGTTTTTATTGGTCGAACGCTTAATCGATAGCCTCAGCCTTTCACTATTTATTTAACATTAAAGGATGCTTGATACATTCCAGCTGAAGATAACCTTGCTATAAAGCTCTGACAGAGGTATCATTTGTCCCTTTATAATCTCGAAGGTGAAGTTGCTTCACGTCACTCAGAATGAATAAATTTAAAGCAGCTTTGTTTACCGCAATACATGGTCATTGATAGAGATCGATTTTTTTTTGTTTCGTCTTTATTTTTCTTCTGATGTCCTTATATGTTGTCTACTGATATGTATACTCTTTTTTAGATGAATAAAAGAAACTGTCTACTGAACTGATAAAAAGAGAATTTTTTTTTTCAATGCACAGTTGTGATTAGGATGATGATGGTAATGTTTTTTTTTTTTTATTATTATGCAAGAGTATTGTTACAGACGAATATAATCAGGCAAGGCAAGAGAAAACAATTGTAGTTAAAAAAAAAAAAAAATCAGGGGCCACCTTTTGGGATATTGTGTCCGACGCTCAAGAAAATGCATTTTACGTACTCTCTCTCTCTCTCTCTCTCTCTCTCTCTCTCTCTCTCTCTCTCTCTCTCTCTCTCTCCCACTTTTTCTTTCTCTGGGCTTCCTCTCTTTTTCCAAGTCTTTCTTTCTTCCTTCTCATTTTCTCCCTCTTCTCTCATTTAAGGCACACAGAAACACACTCTCCTTCACCCCCATCCCCCCCCTCTCTTTCTTGTCTCTGTCTGCCCTCCCTTCCCTCTATCTTACTTTCTCATTCCTCCCTCATTTTCTCTCTCTCATGCTCTTCCCTTTGCCCTTCTTTTCGCCTCGCTTTCTGCATTCCCAACTCCTAACCCCTTTCTCTCTCCTCCCCAAACACACACAGACACAAAACATACATACGTTTGTTTGTGTGTGTGTGTGTGTGTGTGTGTGTTGTGTGTGTGTGTGGGTAGTTATATATATATATATATATATATATATATATATATATATATAATATATTATATATATGATATATATATAGTATATAATATATATATATATATATTTATATCACACACACTATATATATATATATATACATATTTAATACATATATATATATATATATATATTATATATATATATTATATATATATATATATATATATATATATATATATATATATATATATAGTGAGTGTGTGTGAGTGTGTGTGTGTGCTGTCATATGGAAGTGCTTACAGTGATTTGGTTAATATCTTACCGAATATTTCAAACCTAACCGACCGCTACTGGATGTTTTTAACTGAGGAAATAATGTTCAGAACATGATTCTGATTAGGTAAACCAGTTGTGCGTAGTCATTCTAAAGATGAATGATGACAGTTAATAAGGATGATTGTTATAACAAGCCTTAAGTTTCAACTTGATAATGGCAAAATAAAACGTGTCCAAATTATGTTCGAACATCGTGTTGCAAGTTGATAAGTTGAGAATATCATTTTGCAATTGCAGTAATGGCACTGGTTGTATCGATGCTGGTTAGGGTGGTGTTATTTGCTGCCATGATGATGATGTAAAATTAGAATTTCGTGTGATCTTTTAATTTAATTGCAATGTCATGTTTCCGATACATAATGCTTGTAAGAAATCTGCTTGCGCGATTAACTTCTATCTTATTTACCCTTGCTTCTTTCCACTTTTATTCGGCTAGTTACTTATTTATATATTTATTCATTAATATGTTTATTGATTTATTCATTACATTAATGGTAATATTAGAGATGGTATGCATAGTTACTGGTTCGTATTATATGGAAAAGATAATGTGTAATAAAGCAATCATGAAAATAAAAACTATATACTGGTGACAGTTTATATTTTACAGACACAGGGAAAACATATTAGAATTAAGAAAATGTACTATTTATTGTTTCAGCTTTAATTATATGGTACTAATGGTTTAACCACTTTAGCTTTTTTCAAAATTATGGGAAACCACCAACTCCTTAGGCCTAGCCCATAATTTATTTTTACCATCTTTATTAATAGGTTTTTGTTCAATTAAAGTAATTTAGAAAAGAACACTCCTTAATAGAAAAAAATGTCATAAAGTAATAAAATTATTATAATTATTTACAGGTGCACAGTCAAATTATGCAAAGAGAGAATATTTTAATCAACTACGCTCATGTAAATCAATGGATGAAGGCGCTTGTAAAAATCAAACCATAACTTCCATTTAGCATATGTATGAACAAAGTCTAAAAGTCATAAAGATAAATTCTACATACAAATAAGAATGTTGAGTTAAACAGGAAGGAGGAAGAGAGAGAGAGAGAGAGAGAGAGAGAGAGAGAGAGAGAGAGAGAGGGAGAGAGAGAGAGAGAGAGAGAGAGAGAGAGAGAGAGAGAGAGAGA
>NC_051399.1:27895297-27897797 GCF_015228065.2 Penaeus monodon
GCCAACAACTTATTTGCATCACTGCTAAAGTCCTTTCATTCACTTACTCAGCCATACTCTGCAACCCTTCCTATATAAGCATTCTGTTACTCATCACATAGAAGCTAAGGGTCAATTACCTCAATTACCGCTTGGTAAAAAAAAGTGTTTGAGTCCTTACTACGTCTGGGAATTATCTGTGCAAGCTCCAGCAACGGGTCGTTTGCATTGCTTGTTGTTTCTAATAAGAATGGAGAACTACGACCCCTGCAGTAAATTTCAAGTCTCTAAATGATCAGAACGAGGAGGGATCATTACCCAATTCCTACCATTCAAGAATTTGCTTCGCAACTTTCTGGATGCTCCATCTTTCAAAAAGCTTGAATCGGTGGTTAATAAAAGCACCACCAAATAACCAGTCTTTACAGGACATCCAACAAAAACAGGCCATCTATCACTCCATTTTTGTTTTGGCTTGTTATGGAATATGGTCTGGATATCTTTTAGACTAAAGAATACTGCACAAACATTCCAGAGTTTCATTGATGAAGTATTACAAGGACTACCATTTGTCTTTGCTTGTATTGATGATCTCATAGCCAGTAAAGATGCTGCTGAACATCAGGATCATCTAATGCAAGTCTTCAAACATATGACTGATTCGGTATCCATATTAATGTAGACAAGGGTGTGTATGGAGTTTCGTCTGCTGATTTTCTCGGCCACACAGCTTCTGCAGTCGGTATCACTCCACTTCCTGCTAAATGTGAGGCCATTCAACAGTTTCCTAAGCCAACTACAGTGCCAGCTCAAGGAATTCCGAAGTGTTCTCTACTTCTCAATCTCTGTATTCTTACTAATCAGACCTGCAAAAGAAAAGGCCAGTCAGTTGATCTTGTCTGGACTCCTTGAAGCTGATGTTGCCTACATCAATGCAGTAATTACATCAGCTTTTTCCAGTTCCGTCCATGTTCCAAAATCCATCACTACTCGATGCTCCAACACTGGCCTGGAGCTGGTTTTGCAAACTATATGTGGAAGGTGGAGGAGACCATAGCATTTTTCTTCAAAGAAAACTAAAAATGCTTGACTGGAAATATAAGAACATTGGATATTGAGAACTTTCAGCTGTTTGTAAAAGCAATCTCAAACGGTTTAGGTATTTAGTAAAAGGCCAAGAAGTCCACGTCTTCACCGATCACAAGCCACTCTACTACTCAGTACCAACAAGTCTACATACACTTTTGGACAACTTCGATATTGACATTCGCAGTTCATATAAACATTTTAGTAATCAAAGGCCAAAGATAATGCCCTGTAGCAAGAAATGGCTCTCTCCCTCGTTGAATTATTGCAGCAATGGCCAAAGACCAAGCGAATGATGCTGAGCGACTGCAACTGGATAGCACTAATCCTGCATTTCAACTAAGAAAATTACAGTTCTGGAACAGATTACGACCTGTATGCTGATGTCTCTACAGAACACCCATTCGTCCTTATCTACCTCAGAATATCAGACTTGCCATCTTCAAACCAACTCAGACATTTCCCATCTGATGATTGTGATTCAAAGCCTCTTCTGACATTTAAGATGCATCCTATTTGGAAACTTGCGTAAACAACAAAGAGTAAGAAACGGAAACATTCTTGCATAAGTGTCAAATTCCAACGATAACTGCACATAACAGATTCTCTTTCTAGTGTCCTTCAACAGGTTTACCTATACTACAAACCAATTTAACAGCAGACAGGGGAACGTCGTTTGAGTCGCAACTTTGAGCTTTGGCTTGGAATCGACGTTATAGCTAACTTAAAAGTAGATTCCTAAGGCAAAACGGTTTCGTCGAACGATATTTCATGTCAGCTGAACATATCACTATGGCTAAATCAACGTAAAATACTGGACTACTTCTCTCCTTGTGCTTTAGGCATCGAAGCTCATTCAAATCTGACCTTGGCTCCACTCTGAACTGTATATGGAACATCAGCAGATTCCTGTGAAATTACTCTGCAGCTCCACGGCTTCCATTACCACCTTACTCAAGGATTATGCAACCAAAGCTCAGGGGACCGGATTGTCCAAGCTTCCAAAAATGTATTTCAGCCGGACAGCCGTCTTCATGTCTACGTACAGCCAGGATCTCCAGACTGTACCATGGTTCGTCCGAAGGGTTGAGAATTCCATCGACGTCCACACAGCTCGCCATAAGAAGGTCCCATATGAAGTTCTTCGGTGCACCAAGGAAGACTGTACATCAACCACAATGGGAACTTCTGAATCAATTCGCCCATTCGATCGTGTTAAACTGCTTTACTTGCTAGATTTACCTAACTACCTCGCAACTCATGTTCAGCCTTTGTATGTTCAGCCAAAGAAATATATCGTCCTCCTCTCTTAAGGGAGGGGGATGATAATGTAGTAAATGTAGGTCACTCCCTGAAAACCTCTTAGTCACAAAATTTCTTGTTTACTTATTTTTCATTCAATTAAAATATTATGATATATGTACTTGGAAAATAT
>NC_051399.1:27900297-27927504 GCF_015228065.2 Penaeus monodon
ATTAATTTTGTTTAATTCAGAGGTAAAGATCCTTTTTCCTCACTATTGGCTAGCGGGGTTACACGTACTGTGTCAGGGAAGACCACGTTTCCCGGTGAACCCGACGATAGCGTTTCCAGTCATATAGTCAAATTCTAGAGCTACAAATCAAGCTTTCGCACATGCATATTAGATTCGCTTGACGAACCAAGAAAATTGGGGCGTGTCTTGTTATGATTAAAATACGCCCTGTGTTGGCGTCTATAAGTAGGACAAGTAATTACAATGAGAGGGATGTACGCTCGGGTCATCGGGGAAAATTACCCATCTATGGAAGAATTAAAGAAAAATTAAATAGATGTGCTGGATATACAGTGAAAAAAGATACTAAACTACTATCATGGAGAAAGGGTTTCATTGTACTCCACCTCTTTTTATATTTTAGTGTTCTTCTGAAAATAAGGGGTTGTTTTAAGCTATTACAGAGTATGCCGGAAATTTACAAGGTCACTAGTCACTAAGATAATGATTTGTTGGTTCATGAGTCTCCTCTGGTTGCATTCAATACTGGAAAAAACGCTAAGTTCTCTGCGAGAATGTACGGCGTTAGGGATGTTCCGGATTTGTGGGTAATTATCCACATTCCTTTACTTGCTTCTAATACACCTTCACTCTGCATTATTGCCAAAACATTGGAAAAAAAGACAGAAAGAGATAAGCATACAAACATACAAAACACACCGCGCGCGACCTGAAAGCATGAAACGTTAATATCCAAAAATAGTGATCTTGGAATAGCCAGTCCTAATAATGCTGTAAACACGGATTACCGCTCGTCAGTCCGGAAACTCACATCACGTTAGTGTTAAAGGCGGAACATATGATGGAACAGGGCTGATGCTAGACGGTGGATGTTTTTCGCGTCAAGATGAGAATTCATCATTTGACTGTGAAAGTATTTTCGTTTCGCCACGCGCGTAGATTCACTGTAATTTTCGTTTTGTTTTCTCTTTTAAGCATTGCTGTTTATCTTATTTTTTCTCTCACTCTTGTTCAATATATAATTTGTTTTCGAACAGATCCTAATGGATATTTGAAACACTTTTTATTATTTTCACTTTTGAATGTTGTGTTATTATGTGAAAACAACTGCGAAACCAAAATACGCATTTTTTTCTTCAGTTATTAGAGCAGCAAAGAGGAAAAGTCATAACTATGATAATGACAATGGTAATGAATAATGTATAATATAGGTATAAGGATTTATGATATTATGATTGATGGTAATGATAATCATCCTTCTCCCTCCGTACCTCCCGTTGATAAAATATTAGAATAACAGTTATTGTACTCATGCCAAGAACAAAACTAATAAGGATAGCAAATGCATTCGGCCTAACTAAACAACGCCCATGTCTCTTGTATCACAACCAAGTTGATCCTTCGGTTGTCACAGAATAAAAAGCCAAGCATTCATGATCCAGCATCGTGGTTGATGAGGTTACAGATCGTAAAACTGAGCAAGCAAATAGCCGATTATTAAGCCTGGTGGGCTGAGTTAAGTCTGCCTGGGTTCAAGGTGTAATTGAGAAAGAAACCACTCCCACCTTCTGTGGTTCGTATTTTGCCTTTATATCAAAATCAAATCCCTCTCCTTGGCGGGTCGATTTAGCGGTATCCGCGGGGCGTCTTCATTCTCTCTGACCATAGGATCTGCCTCGATCTGTCTACCTAACTCTCTCTCATCTATATATTGTGTATGCAGTTATGTGTTGGTAAATAAGAAGTAATTGACATGATACATATATGTATGTGCGTGTTTGTGTCGTTGAGTGCGTAAAATCAATCAACAAGGACTGGCTTACAATTTATTGCGAGAATACGCAATTCAACTATAAAACACCGGCCTTTTCTCTCAATGGTTATATAACACTTGCTCCAGTGCAGAGGAAGCATTTAGGAGATAATCCCCCGTTGCTTCACCACGCGTCAAAGGTCGTACCCAGCCTTCGTGCAGGTTACTAGAGCGCAATTTTAAGGCCCCGCTAGTCATTGGTCGGGGGATTGGATCATAAGTGATTTTCTGGGCAATCACGAAGGCCAGGAAGAGCCAACTATGCGAGGAAAGTGTCCTCTTGTCGTTAATGGCCGAGTCTGCGCAGCTCGTGTTTTTTGTTTTGTATTAGGAAGATTATTATATGATCTGAATTTGTGTGGTGTTCATCAGGCAGGATCATCAGGCATGTTGGAAATACTTAGAAAAATAGGGATTTATGTCACACGCGAAGATATATAGATTAGAAATTTCTAGGTAATTAACTGATTTATCTTACATTTTCATCCTCATCTATCCACCAAGTGATTAATCTACCTAATGTTATATATCTATCTATCGGCCTCCATGTACAATCAATTTCAACCTAGGACTTTCAACCTAGGACTACGAACTAAGAATTAAAAGTTCATTAATTAACCTTTCATAGTCCCGAAATCATAAATGAACTTAAGATTTTTTTTTAAGAAGCAGAAAAATTAAAGTGGAAAATGCTCTCTGAGTTTGTCTTAGCAGCATTGCATCCTAAAGTAATCGGAGGCAATAAAAAAACATCAGTACTATAAGCTGCAGGGACCACATAGAGTGTGAACTAGACTTGCCCTTAAGAGGTCAGTCACCCCTCCCCTTTCTCTCTGATTAGTAAAATAGTGTAGAAGTCACCATAGCAAGCGTCCTTAAAGTGTGCTGAAGGATTTGTTGAGATTGCCAGGGATCTTTCAATGGGTTCATTCTAATGAGTAAGATACTGAATAAGGTTGGCAAACGCTTTTTATCTTCGTTATACCAATTTATTGCCTATGATAGTTTGTAATTAGAATCTTGCACCTTTTATTCTCTTGTTTCTTCTGCACTGTATTATATTCTTTTGATAATGAAGGTGTGTGTATTACTCACCCTTGGGTTTGATAGATATGTTTACTGCAACCTATCCGGCAGTACAAATGATATAGCAAAGAAGCTAGATGTACGCTTATACAACACAATAATATATATATTATTAATATATATATATATATACTAGTATATATATATATATATATATATTAATTAAAAATCTTCGAAAAAAAATATATTGTTGAATTTAAAGTCGTTTTTCTTTGTTGGTCACTGAAAATATTCTAGTAATGTTGCAGTATGCGACTTTGAACAATAAAAACGTCTAACGTGTTGAGCCACCCTGATTTTAGATGTTCCAGCACCACCTATCTTCTAGACTCAGAGATATGAAATAGTTACATAGTGCCCATACTATGCTAGGTGGTCTGAAAGGCCTTCCTGTAACACAGGGGAACTCCGTAAAATTGAAATAAGGTAATACCATTATACTGCTTAAGCATGCATCAAATGTACAAAGCGTGCCCACGCCTGTTGCAAATAGCCAGGGTGGTAAATAAAGGACTAAACGAAACAAAAATTCAGACCTAGCTTCTGAGATGTAACTATTTCATATTATCAGAGGTATTAGAAGGAAAAAATATACTTATGTTTGATAGCTACACGTGACCGCATATGCAAATGTAGCAACGCCTTTCCACGACCAAAGTCCACACGTGGGCTGGAGTAGTAAATAAAGGAATGTGTAATTGTTCTTTTCCTTGACTGATTATAGTACATATCGTATATAATGTATAGCCAAAATTCATAAGTAATACCAGATATAATGCTCTTATGACCACGCATCAAATTGTTACCACAGCTTGACCGCGCCGGCAGTTAGCAGAGTGGTAAATAAAGTGACTCTAAACTTTTTTAAAAATCTGAAAGTCTTTAGCTTTAAAAGGAAAATAAAAGCATCTCATAAAATACGGTATCATTAGACCTGTGTTCTCCACTTCGTTATGATGATCAATGATGATGAACCAAAGTATCAAACAAGTGTGTATGAAAATTTCGTTCCAACAACAGACTGCCATTAAAGTAAGCCTTTTTTCCACGGTATTGTGCCAAGAGTAAGAGATATAATAGGATACTACAAATCTCTATTATACTATGTAATTTTGTTATATGTTATATCATGCATAGTCGGATTTACGAGTATTGCCGCCGTCAGACGCAAATGACCAGTGTCTGGACATGCGCAGAAAGGAAGAAAATCATTTACTTAAATTATGTAAATTGATTGTACATAAGAATTTATGATAAGCAAGGCTGATTTGCCTATCTAAATATGCTGCAAGACAAAGCACTTAAATCCTGGATAACTGGATCACGAACTTGCTAATATGCCAACGAAGAGGGGAAGTAATGTGATAAAAAAACAACAAGGGATACCACCTAAATTACGTTGGATCAGAGAAACACTTTAGAAAAAAAAATAAAGGGGAGAAAAGGTTAAGTTTTAAACAACGAATGAAGGTAAACAAGATATGCCAGGACGAGGTACTTGTAAATATGACTAATTATGCGCAGATGTAACGCAGGAAGGCAGGGCAAAAAGCAAATTAATGACGCCGAGAGATAGGACAGAGGATATGATACAAGTGCTGTTGGGTGGCCATTGCGGAGGGTAAATCAAAAGGTGGCTGTAATGACTAAGAATGAGATGAAAAACGTTTTATGAATAGTGATTAACAATAATATGAGTAAAATGGCAGTGAAAAAATTATAAGGAGTAATAATGATAATACATAATATGAGTAATAATGACAGATGGAAAATGATTAAGAGTAATAATGATAAGATACTAATAATAGTAACGATGATAATGATAACAAATAAAATAATCATAATTGATCTATAACAATAAATAAATGGTACAAGAACATGCCACTCCGAAAAATATTAATATCATCGAAACACCCCCTTTGTTCTTTCTTTTATGCCCACCATTATCCTCAAGGACTGTTTACCCCAGTCCTCGTCAGCAGAGATACGGAATAAGAAAGAAATTCCAGAAAGATTACGCAAATCGTCCACGACCGCAGAGAGGAGCGGAGAAATTGCGCAGTCTCGTTGGAGATAGATGAGGAAAATATGTTTTCCCAAATTGGGTCCAGCCGAAAGCAGGGTCGCGCCTCGGCCCCATGCATATCGGGGGGTGTCGACGCACAGGCGAGAACACGAGGTACGCAATACTCTTGCTTAATTACAGGCAGTGAGGTCGGGGCGGAATATGTAGAGAAAAATGGTGTATATTGCAAGGCGTCAAATCCGAGACATATTTCCATCGTTAATGAGCACACGTTGTATTAGGCGACGTGAACGGATACATAGAAAAGCTTCTGGCTAATTTCCTTCGACAAAATAACAGGGTTAAAACAAATCATGATTTACAGTTGTATTACTGTAGTTAATCCTAAATCAGCTTAATTTAACCGCATAGTTTGTAATGGAGATTTGTAGAGCTGTTGAAGTATTCTTACGTCGCTAATTTAGCGTTAAGCTCTGAACCGTCGCAGGTAATTTTAAGGCATGTGCATAATGTTTTTCTAGTTTAGTTCTGAGATCTGTCACTTTGATATGATGTTGCATTTGCTGTTATTTTTGTAGTAGTAATGGCTTTTACTCTTTCTAAACTATTATTATTGTCGTTATCATTAATTATTATGATTATCATTTCACTGTCAAGATTGTTATTTTTTTATTTTGAGCAAAGTATTGTTTTATCATTACTTTTTATCATGCATATCATTTAGTAATACATTCTGTATTATCAGTATTACCATAATTATAACATCTAGCATTGTGTTGTTCTTTCATTAGATTGTATTATTGTTGTTAGTGTTAGATTATTACTCGTTATTATGTATATTATGTTTATGATATAATTATTAGGTATTAGATTATAATCATTAATAGGTTTTTTCGTAGTTATGTAATTAATTAATAATACTCTATTGATAGTTTTAGTCCGTTGGTTACAATGGATATTCTTGGTGTTTTGTGACATTGCTGTCTGGTTTTATTTTACTTCTAAATGACCCCTGTGTGCAAGAAATGCCGGGGTACACTCCACTGGACGGCGAGGATTTGAACGCAGGTCAGCAGGATTGCTAGACGAGGATCGCTACCCTGCACAGCAATATCACTATTGTTATAGTATTGGGTTAATTGTTTTCGTGCTTGGTTTGTGTATTATAAGATTACTATTAGCATCATTACCATTAATATAATTATATATTATCAGTCCGTAGCAAGTCGTAGTACTATCGCATTATAATTCTTATTATAAAATTTTTTCGTTATTATTATTGTTATTATTATTATATTATTATTATGTATTATTATTAATTATTATGATTAGTATCAGTATTATTATTTGTTCATTTTATGAGTTATTATTATTTATGTATATTATTATTATTATGGATTAGTATTATTATTATTTATCGATTTCATTATTGAATATTATTGATTTAGTATTACTGTCGTTATAATTTTCATTATCATCATTATTATCATTAGAATTGAATTATTTTAAAAACCTGATCATTATAACTTTCATTATCATCATTATTATCATTAGAACTGTTAATATCATTACATTTATCGATATCATATCGCTATGATATTTTATATAATGTTATGTCCTATGAAGCATGTTATTATCATCTAAAATTCTTCAAAACCTGTCGTTACATTTCAGCCATGGATCTTAATCCAATACATTATCGTACGATGAATATTCAATAATTGCTATCATTATCTATAGTTTCCTCTGTAGAGCTATTATTGCTATTACCGCCAATTATCTTCTATTACTTGGAGGAAGTTAGATAAATTCTCATCATCTTCCATGAAGTTTTAGCCAAAAACACTTCCGAAGTTCAGCATATGAATTATTAACTGTTACAAAAAAAAGAAAGGAAATCAGAAAAAATAACGTGTGTTTTCTTATCGTTTTAGGCATGCGTGTGGAATGGTTTATCTAACGGTTTTAACCTCTACAATGAGGTTTTTAAATTGCAAAGTCAAGTCAAGGGGAAAGAGGGTATTATATTAAATATTATGATATATATATAGATATCAGATATATATAGATAGATAGAGATATAGTATATATATTTAGATAGGATCTATAATAGATCTATAATATATACACACAACCCCACTACACATGATCGATATATATATATATATTATAATCTCTAATATATACATAAATATATAATATATAATATCAATATATATTCTAATATCACATATATATTATATAAGATATATATATATATATAGATATATATATATATCTTATATATATAGATCTCTATTATACATTACATAAAATATACACACACACACACAGACACCCACACACACACACACACACACTATCTATAGATATATCTTATATATTATATATATATATATATATATATATATATATATATATATATATATATATATATATCTGTTGTGTAGTGTTTGGTGGTTGTGTAGTGTGTGTGTGTATGTTTGTGTATCTATATATGATATATAATATATACTATATCGGATATATATATGAGAGAGATATAGATGATAATAAAGATAAAGACATATATATGTAACATATATAATATTATAATATATGATAGAATAGTATATAGATAGGTATGAGAAGAGAGAGATATCTACGAGTATGAGAGATATGATATTTTTCCCTCCCCTCCCCCTCCCCCCCCCCTCCCCCCCCCCTATAGATATATTAGAGAGATAGAGTACATATAGGATATAGAATATAGATATCTATAATATAGATCGTATATATAATATATATATATTATCATATATATATACACACACACACACTAATATATATGGATATAGATAAGAGTTATAGATATAGATATAGTATATATATATTATATATATAAATGTGTGTGCTTCGGTGTGTGTCTGTGGTGTGTGTGTGATGTGTGTGTGTTGTGTGGTGTGTGTGTGTGTGTGTGTGGGGTGCTGTGTGTTGTGTAGTGTGTGTAGTGGCAGTGTGCGTGTGGGTGTGTGTGTTTTGTTGTGATGTGGCTGTGTGTGTGCGTGTGTATGTGTGTTGTGTGTGGTGTTGTGTGGTGGTGGTTGTAGGTGTGTGTGTGTGTGACTGTGTGTTAGTGTATATAATATTACATATTATATGTGTACATATATATATATTATATGATTATATATATATATATAATATATATATATATATGATATATATTACATATATATAACACTACAATACACATATATACACACATGTATACATACCATTCATATACATACGTATAGTTAGATGTGTGTGTGTGATGTGTACGTATGTATGATGTATGTGTGTGTCTGGTGGTGTTTGTGTGTGTGTGTGTGTTTGTGTTGTGTGTGTAATGTAATATATAATATATTATTAGATATATAAATATTAATATATATTATATAGATAATATATATATATCTTTCTATATTGTGTGTGTGTGGCGTGTGTGTGTGGGTGTGGTGTGTGGTGTGTGTGTGTCTTTGTGTGTGTGTGTGTGTGTGTGTTGTGTGTGGTGTGTTGTGTATGAGACCATATATTATACAGAGAAACAAAAACACCGAATTTTTCCACGATAATGGTGAATTGAAAATAAGAAGGATAAAAAAAACTCACGCCGCATAAAAAGGGCGCGTAGAAGCTCGAATTTAGAGTGTAATCGCTTCATAATTTGTACCATAACTTTCCTTGCAATTTTATCATTTTGCCATTACTATTATTACAATATCCGTATAGAAAAGAATAGTAATCTGGTATTAACAATAAACCCCTATACACTACAACAGTGGAAATTCACTTACCTTACGAAAAAAAAATAACCAAGACGCCTCAAACAAAAAAAATAATTAAATAAAAACTATCCCAAGGTACGAAAATAATTTCCGAGGCAACAAACTCGACCAATCTCGCCATCATCGCTGATATGGAAAACGCTCTACGCGAAGACCACCTGCTTCGTACAGCTTGAGGCGAGTTTTATTGAATTAGGAATATGGAAGGGAAGGCGCACATCCACGAGGGATATTGAGGTTAGGCGTTGTCGATGTTGTTTGCCGTGCTTACATATGATACTGTACATGAATATATATATGCGTGTATTCTGCGCGCGCGCGCGCGCGCGGCTACAGGCGTGTGGGGTGTGTGGGTGGGTGCGGTGTGTGACGGGTGTGGGGATGGGGGCAAACAAAAAACAACATACACACAACACACATATAGATATAGCAGATATTATATAAGTGTATATTAGATATATAGAGATATAGATATATATATGGATAGATATAGATAGAGAGAGATATAGAGATGATAAGAGCAGATAATAGAGTAATACTTATATAGTATAGTATGTAGTATGATAGATACAGAGATAGATAGCTGATGAATGAGAGGAGAGAAGAGATAGATATAGGCTAGATAGATAATAGATATAGACCAGAGATAGATAGACACCAACCCTCTCTCTTCTCTCTGTGCTTCGAGCTCTCGCTTCCGCTCTGCTCCTGCTCGGCTCGCGCGCGCTCGCGCGCTCGCGCGACGCGCTCTACGCGTCTTTGCTCGCTCTCCCGTCGCGCTCTCTCTCTCCGGCGCGCTCCGCGCGAGCAGCTGTCGCTGCTCTCTCTCGGGCTGCGTCTCTGTCGCTCGGGCTCTCGCTCGCGCGTCTCTTGAGCGCGCGCTCGCATAATAGATATAGATATAATCTATCAGACATAGACAAGATACATTAGTACACTGTACATAGGCAGACCGCACAACACACACACACAAACACACACCAACACACACACACACATCAACACCACACACACACACACAACCTAAACACACACAACACACACACATCAACACACACAGATCTATATAGATATACGAGATATATATATATATATCTATATATAGAATATATATATTTATATATATATAATTACAATTATGTGTGTGTGCTGTTGTGTGTATATGTGGGTGTGGTGTGGGGTGTGGTGTGTATATATATTATATACTATATATATAGTATATATATATATATATATAGAACGGTATATATAGATTGATATATATATAATATAATATTATATCATAGTATAATAGTATATGAATAAATATATATATATAGATATATATATATATATATAATAGATGTTTGATGTGTGAATATCGTGTGTGTGGGGTGTGGGGTGGGTGTGTGTGTGAGACTGTGTGGTGTAAGTATATAATATATATTTCTATATATATATATATATTTATATATATAGATATATATATAATATATATATTATATATATATATATATATATATATGTTTTGTTATTATGTGTTTATATATGTGTGTGTTTGTGTGTGTGGTTGTGTTTGTATGTATGTATATCTGGTTTTTTCGGCGCAGTGTGCCAGTGTGTGTAGTGTCGTTGCGTGCGTACGTGCGGTGCCGTGAGTGCAGCTAAGGCTGACGTGTGTGTGTGTGGTTGTGTGTGTGTGTGTGGTGTGTGTGTGGTGTGTATGTGTGTGTGGGGGTGTGTGTGTGTGTGTCCGTCTGTGTGGTGTGTGTGTGTTAGGGTGTTGTGTGTGTGTGGGTGATTAATATATAGTATATATATATATATATATATATATATATATTATATAATATATATATATATTACTAATATCTATTACACACATATAATAACACATATATATATACAAAAAAAATATTATATTTATATATAAATAAATATCTTATAATATTATAGATATATATATAATAATATTATATACGTATGTGTTAGAATGCAGTGTCTGGATGTGTGTGTGAATATGTGTTGGTTGTGTGTAGTGTGTGTGTGCTTTTTGTGTGTGTATGTGTTGTGTGTGTGATGTGTGGTGTGTCGTGTGTTGTGTGGGTGTAAGTTGTGCGTGTGTCGTTTTCTGTGTGTGTGTGTAGTGTGTATGCTTGGTGTGGTGTGTTAGGTGCATATAAATATAGATATATATATATATCTATATATATATATATATATATATCTATCTATATAGGTGGTTTGGTGTGGGTGTGTGTCGTGTGTGATTGTGTGGGTGTTTGTTTGTTGTGTGTGTGGGTGTCTTGTGTGTGTGGGTGATGCACATGATATATATATATATATATATATATATATATAGTATATATTATATATATTAATATATATGTGTGTGGTGGTGGTGTGTGTGTTGGTGTTGTGTGTGTGTTTCTGTGTGTGTGTGGTGTCCGTGTTGTGGTGTGTGTGGTGTGTGTGTGTGTGTCTGGTGTGGTCTCGTAGTCCTGTGTGTCTCTTGGTACCCACATGTTGTGTGTGGATGTGCTTCTGTGTTGTGGTGTCGCGGTTGTGCAATTATATATATATATAAAGATATATAGTATATATATAGATATAATATACTATAATATAGACATATATGTAATATAAATATATAATAATATAATACTACTATATAGGCATTACCATACTAATACACACACACACACACACACACACACACACACCAACACGCACATAGATAGGTGTTGTTGCGGGGGGGGACATGTAGAGAGAGATAGAAGAGAGTATATAGAATAGATATATATAGATATTATAGATATATATATATTCGATATATATATATATAGATATATATATATAAGTGTGGGAGTGAGTGTATTGTGTGTGTTGTGTGTGTGTCGTCGCACTTGTGTGGGAGTGTCATATGATAGATATATATATATAGATATTATATATATATATATAATGCTAGAGAGATATGATAGATATATAATGATATATGATATTATATTATATGCATACACACACAAACACACAACACACACACACACAATACACACAGGTCATAGATATATAGATAGATGATATATATAGAAGATAAGTATATATATAGAGCATTATAAAGTATATATATATATATTAGATATATATATATTTAATATTATATAATAATATATATATATACTAGTATATATATATGTAATATTATGTAATATATATATATATGATATATAGAGATATATATAATATATATATAATAGTGTGGGTGTGTGTGTTGTGTGTGTGTGTGTGGGTGTGTGTGGTTTGGTGTGTCTGTATGTCACCACACAGACAAACACACACACACCAACTACAACACACACACCACACACACACACACCACACACACATCACACACCACACACACACATATTACTATTCATATATATAAATATATATATATATATATATCTATCTATATATATAGTATGTGTGTGTTGCGTGTGTGGTGGCTTGTGTAATTGTGTGTGTGTGGTGTGTGTGGGTGTGGTGGTGGGTGTTTGTTTGAGGATGTTATATATATAATATATATATATTACATATATATATTATATATATATATTATATACATATATTATAGCTATATACACTATCCTATATTATAGTAGATATATATAATATAATATGATATATATATATATATATATATATATATATATATACATGTGTGTGTGTGGTGTCCTTGTGTGTGTCATGTGTGTGTGTGTGTGTGTGTGTCGTGTGTGTGTGTTGGTAGTGTGTGTGATGTATGTGTGTGTGGGACGGTGTTTGCTTATGTTGTGCTTGCGTGCGGGCGTGCGGGGTGTGTGAGTAGTGTGTTGTGTGTGGTGTGAATAATGTGTGTGTGTGGGTGGTGTGTGTGTGTGTGTGTGTGTGTGTGGTGTGTGTGTGGTGGGGGTGTGGTGTGTGTTGTGTGTGTGTGTGTGCGTTGTGTATAAACAAAGAGTAGATTTTTAAAACAAAAAAGTAACATACTCTTTTCCAAGTGTTGCTCTCGAATAGACATGGATGGAGATTTTAACGATGCCACCAATATGTTCCGGGAAATTTTGGAAATATAGAAGAATTATATATATTTGTTCTCTTAAATTAAATTTTGTAAGTCGACACGAATTAAAATTATTCTGCCCCGAATAATATTCCTCGGTGTAAAGACGCTCTCAGCTCGTATCTGGGAGAGGCGTGGGGAACCACGAGAGAAGAAAACCACAAGTATGTGAGGAGCATGTCAGCGGAGCCTAACAAAGCTCCGTGGGCGTCGGAGAAGATACGTCAATCCAGAAAAAAAAAACTAACTGCATCCAATTTTCTTTTATCTAAAAGTAAACGGTGGCTTATACATTATTCTTTAAGTCAGCAGTGATAATACAAAAATAAAAGACCAAGATTATTACTGTTTTACTAGTTCTCCATAGTGATTTGTTAATTTTTATGAATTTAATTACCAACCCGGTTGTCAGAACAATAATATAATTTTAAGTGAATTTAAATAACCATGATGTCGAATAAAAACATGGATTAAATTTTAGACATTTACTGCCACGCTGTCCTGATATAAGCAATTAATCCCTCGTTGTAAGTACACATCTTTTCTCTTTAACATATACTTTGATGCTTTGATGCTCAAAACTATTCCGCGATCCCGTAGGAGCTGTTACCTTTGACACGATAGATATCTACTATATATATATAAATATAACTAAGAGTACTAATAATAAATATATATACAGAGATGTATATAGTAATATATTATGATGGTATATATATTATATATATATAGATAATACTAATAGTATATTCATATATAGTATATATATATTATAATATTATATGTGTGTGTGTGGGCGGGCCCGTGTGTGTGTTGTGGTGTGTGTGTGTGTGTGTGTGTGTGTGTGTGTGGTGTTGTGTGGTGTGTGTGTGTGTGTGTTTGTGGTGTGTGTGTGGCGTGTGCGTGTGTGTGGTTTGTTGCGTGTGGTGTGGGTGTATGTGGGCGTTGTGTGTGATGTGGGATAGAGAAAAATGGAGGAGTGAGAAATGAAATAAAAGTTTTCATGTGTAAGGTGACAGAATCCTGTGAAAGACCCTGACAGCGGGTTATTAAAATAAAACATTGTACCGATAGAGTTAACGAAGGTTACGCGGTACCTGACTTTTGTACTCAGATTATATAATGGACAAACAGAAGAGACATTGATGAAGATGGATCGGAGAGTGAGTTTCGCTTATAGATAACTTGTATGCTAGGGGGGAAAAGGATAGGATTAAGATACGCACCAATGCCCGTAATAGATCATAGGTGGGGAGCCCTGGTGGGATTAACGGGCACGTTATTTTGAACACACACTGTTTACATGGGCTCCTCCCAAGTGAGCAGAGTCTTGCTCCCCCCCCCCCCCGGTCTCTCTCTCTCGCTCTCCTCTCTGTTCTCTCTTTCTCTCTCTTTTCTCTTCTACGCGCGCGCGTCTCGCTCTCTCTGTCTCTCTTCTCCTGGCCTCTCCTCTCTCTCTCTCTCTCTCGCCTCTGCACTCTCCGTCTCATTTCTTTCATTTTAGGGAACCAAGATGTCCAGGGAACTCTCTCCTTACCGGTGGGTTGCCTTACTCTTACGAAGTTCCCGGAACCCTTGACCCTCTATCTCGCTGGCTCTCTCTCTCTCTCTGTCTCTTGTCTCTTCTCTCTCTATCTCTCCTCTCTCTCTCGCTCCGCTCTCGCGTTCTTCTCTCTCGCTTCTCTGTCTCTCTCCGCTCACGTCTCTATCTACTCTCTTCGATCTCTCTCTTGTCCTTTGTTCATTCATTAACTTTCATATTCATTTAACCCTGCTTTCCCCCTCCACTCCCCTTACTCTTAACTCCCCTCCCGAACCCTCTCTCTCTCGCTCTCTAGCGCTCTAGTTCCGCGCGTTTCTCTCTCTAGTCGCTCTGCTCGCGCTATCTCTCTCTCTCTCTCTCTGCCTCTCTCTCTCGTATCTTCTCTCATTCCTCCTCTTTCTCTTGCTCGAGACTTTTCATCCCAGCCACATCTTGATACAAAATGAAGGCTTCCTCGTGATGTCACAACAAATCTATCCTCAGGAAGGTAATTCTAATACCTTTTTATAAAAGAAAAAAAGAAATCCTGTTGTGAGGTTCAGACGGACAACTATTCGTTGCAAGAGAAGAGATATTATAATATATAGAGATAAGAGATATAGATATATATAGAGGATAGAATATATAGTATATAGTATATATATATTATCTCGATATACTGAGTAAGATATATAGAGAGAGGTAGAGATAGATGAGATATAGATATATATATATATATATATTGTGTGTGTTGTGTGGTGTGTTGGCTGCGTGGTGTTGGGTTGTGTTGTGGGTCCTGTGTGTGTGTGTGTGTGTGTGTGTGCCTGTTTTAGAGTGTATATATATTATAATAATAAAAAAAAAAAAAAAAAAAAAAAAAAAAAAAAATAACAATATAAGATTTATATAGATATATCATATATATATATATTAATATATATATATACTATATCTATAGATCAAAAATATATAGATATAAGAGATAGTCGAGAGGTAGATTATGCATGATATATTATATATATTATGTATATGGATATATAGATGATATCATAGGATATAGAGATACTAGATATTTATACTATCTAGATATATATAGATATAATATATATATAATAAATATATATACATATCATAATATAGATGTGGGTGTGTGTGTGCGTTTATTTGTTCATTTATTTATTTATTACTTATTTATTTATTTATGTATTATTTATTTATTTATGTATGTGTTTATATATATGCTCATCTACTATACATGTATGTATGTATGTATGTACCTATTTATATATATCCATATAATACACGTGTGTGTGTGGTATGTATGTATGTGATGAATGTGTGTATGTATTATAATATAATATAATTATAGGAACATATATATATAGTATATAATATATATATATAATATTTATATATATAGATCCTATGTATATATATTATACTATATATATATATTCTATTATAATATATATATGGGTGTTTATAGAAAGATGGATCATCTAATATATTATATATATTATATTATATATATATATAATATTATATTATATATATATATATATAGAATAGAGTATGTATGTATAGGGTATATCGATATAGATAATAGATATATGATAACTTCGAAAATACACTTTGCTGCGCCATATAAAAAAGTAATTTTATAAACAGAATAAACGTATAATTTGCAGGAAGAACAAAAATACTGTTCGTCGAGCAACAAGCTCAGAAGAAAAATATTTTTGAGAAACAATTCAGCATCACACAGGCTCTTGAGCGTAGTTCACCACATAAATTTTCGTCCTCTCTTCCCATTTTGTTTTTCTTTTCCTTTGCATTTGAAAAAAAAAAAAGCAAAAGAAGAGAAAAAAAAGAAAGAAACAAAGGAAAGAAAAAAAAGAAAAGAAAAAGAAAAAAGAAAAAAATATATATATACATATAAATATATATAATATCTATATATATATATATATAATATATTCTATATATAGATAGAATTATATGTAATGAATTGATATATATATGTAATATATATATACATATATATAAGAGATATATGTAATAATATTATTCTATATATAAATATTATATATATAAATAATATATATATTTATATCTATATATATAAATTATATATTTTTTTTTTTTTTGTTTTTTTTTTGTTTTTTTTTTTTTTCCTTTTTCTTGTTTTTTTTTTTTTTTTTTTTAACGTTAGGTTCATGTTTGAGTCGCCCTGGTCACAGCATGATACTTAAATTCAGCTTTCATGGTGTGATGCTCTTGCAGGGAGTACGTGGTAGGGGCGCGTCCCCAGTTCCTTTTCCACGGAGAAGAGAGTGCACGGCAGCCCGGAAGTTACCTTTATGGTAATAATTATCTCTTTTTATCCGGGTTTGGGACCAGAATGACTTGGGCGGCTTGGCCACCCAGTGAGCTAGGTAGGCAAATAATCGAGAGTGAAGTGCTTGCCCAAGGGAACAATGCGCGGTCGGTGACTCGAACCCTCGAACCTCAGGATTGCGTCGTGAAGTCTGGATCCGATGACTCTAACCACTCGGCCACCGCGGCCATATATATATATATTATATATATATATATTATATAATATATATATATAAGATATATATATATATACTATAGAATATATATATATTATAATATATCTTATCATAGAGAAGAGCAGGAAGATTATCTAAAAAAATATACAGCAACAAAAGCATGGAATATGTAGTGTTTCACGGGTATTGGCGGGTGTGGCATAGCAAAGAACCACAGTTAACACGACCAAAAAGAACAGCCATGGTAAGTGAGGAAAGGCCAGCTACAGCGCGCGGATCTAATCAAACTTTACCTCCCCACCACTTCAGGGAGTCCCGCCAATAAAGCAGAGCCACGGCGGCAGGACGAGGAGGCGGAGGTGAGAGATGGCGGAAGGAGCAGGACGCCGATGTGGACCAACGCCGCCCCGCACTCCACAGAGTAAAGGTCTCCCGTTACACGCCAATATTCCCTCAGGACGCCGGCCGCCCAGACGAAAAATACGACGAGGGGAGGTGAGAGGGCGCCAAGAACACAAGAAGCGACGGAAAGAGTGAAAGAGGAGAAGGGAGAAGGAAACAGGAAGAAGAGGAAGAGAAGAATCGGAAAAAAGAAACCGGAGAAAGCCGTCGAGGCAGAGAAGAGAGAACCAAGCAGTTTTTCTTAGAACCACCCTAATAATCGGTCGGGCCGGAGGGTGTTGAAGTTCGAAAAGGGAGAGGGGGAGGGAGCTGCCTGGTTGACGGAGAAGAGGGGCGCGATCTCTATCTATTCTCTCTCGCTCTCTCTCTATGCTCTCTCCTCTCTCGTCTCTCTCTCTTCTTCTCCCCTGCTCTCTCTATCCCTATCGCTTACTCGCTCTATCTCGCGCTCTCTCTCTCGCTATTAGCTCGCGCGCTCTCGACTCTCTCGCGCTCACTACTTCGCGAGTCGACTCCGTCTCTCGACTCGCTCTCTCTCCCTCGCTCTATCTCGCTTCTCTCTCTCTCTCTCTCTCTCTCTATCTCTCTGTCTCTCTCGTGCTGCTCTCTTCTCTCTCTCTCTCGCGCTCTCTCTCTGCTCTTCTATCTCTCGTCTACCCCTCTGCTCTCATTCTCTTCTCTCATTCTCTCGATCTTCTCTCTCGCTCTCTACTCTTCTCTCGCGCGTCTCTCTGCTCCTCTCTCTCCTATCCTGCTTATCCTCTCATTACTCTCTCGCTCTCTCTAGACGTCTCGCTCTATCTCGCTCGACGCTATCTCTCTCGCTCTCGCGCTCGGCGTTCTCTCTCGTCTCGATATCGTCTATTTTCCGTCCTTCCGTTCTCACGCCCTCCCGCCCATCCATCCCTCCTTCCTCCATTCCGTCCCGCACCTCTCTCCTTAACTGGAAGAAGTCTAAGTGCTCCAGAACTCTCTCTGTCCTTCTCGCCACTCCAGCCTTCGGCCGAATTCATGCTCGTCAAACTCACTCCCTCCTTCCACTTTCGCTGTATTACTTCTCTCCCTAATCCTCTCCTCCTTCTCATCAATCCCGTAATAAGTCACAGTAAAGCACGTTCCGTCTCTCCCTCCCCCTTCCTTTTCTCTCCCTCCCTCCATCCTCCCTCTCTCCTCCTTTATCCCTCTCTCCTTCCCTTTCTCCGTCCCTTCTCTCCTTACCCTTTCGCCTTCCTTCTCTCCTTACCTCTTTCATTCCTGCTCTCAATCACAGTCTATCCTCCTTCTAGCACTCCCTCCTCCTTCTTCCTTCTCTCCTCTCCCTCTCCCTTCTTCTCTCCTGCCCTCCCTCTCCTTCCTCTCTCCCTCCCTCTCTCCTCTTCTACTTGCTTCCAACCTCCTCTTCTCTACATCCATAACATCCATCCTTCCGTCCTCCTCCTTCCTTCTCTCCATCCCTCGATCCTTCCTTCCCTCCCTCCCTCCCTCCTTCCCTCATTGCCTCCCATATGCAATTAATTGTGTTTGAATAAAATCATGGAAACACGAGGAGCAATTTTTTTTATGAATGAGCATGTGTACGTTTGTAAATGTGTGTGTGTGTCTGCGTATATGTCTGTGTGGGTATGAGTGTAAGTGTGTGTGTGTGCGTGCGTGTGGTGTGTGTGTGTGTGGGTGTGGTGGGGTTGGTGTGTGGTTTGTGTGTGTGTGTGTTTGCTGTGTGTGTGTGTGGTGGTGGTGTGGTGTGTGTGTGTGTGGGTGTGTGTGTGTGTGTAGTATTGTCGCTGCTCTGCTGAGTGGTATGTATGTGGTAGTGGTGTGTCTGTGTGTGTGTGTGAGTTGTCTGTCGTATGAGGTGTGTGTATGCTGTGTAGTGTTTGTGGGTGATTTTTTCTGTGTGTGGTATTTGTCGGTCGGTCTGAGGTTGTGTGTATGGTGTGTAGTGTGTGTGGGGTTGTGTGTGTTGTGTGTGTGTGGGTCGTGTGTGTGTGTGTGTTTGTGTGACTGTGTGTGTGTGTGGTGTGTGTGTGTGTGTGTGTGTGTGTGTGCTGTGTGTGTGTGTGTGTGTGTGTGTTGGGTGTGTGTGTGTGTGTGTGTGTTGTGGTGTGTGGTGTGTGTGTGTGTGGTGTATTTGTTTGTGTGTGTGGTTGTCGTGGTGGTGTGGTGGTGTGTGTGTGTGTGTTAGTTGAGAGGAGAGATAAGCGAAAGGAGAAAGAAAGAGGAGAGAGAGGAGAGGAGAATGATCGAGAGAGACGAGACGATGAGCGAGGCAGAAGAAGAGAGGCGGAGAGAGAGAGAGAGGAGAGAGAGAGAGAGAGAGAGTATGCGTGTGCGTGTCACTGTCTGTATCTGTAAGAGGGCGTACTTGGTAATTGAAGAGCTAGTTAAACAGGCTTAGTGATGCAATGATAGATTGGTACAGCTTGTCTCTCTATTGATGAAAGAATACAAACATGAGTAACACACGGGGAATACGATAATCTGGGAGCAGCGCTTGAAGCGGGCGCGCACTGTCCAGCCGAGGGCCGAGGGAAGCGTTTGACCACAACTGTGACGGGCTCGTTATAAGGTCGTCTCAGGTCACCAGAATTGTATATTAGTCAGCCGGGGCGCTAGTTTTTAGAACCCTGCGCGGAGTTCACGGGAGCCCTCTGGCTGGTGGGGTTGTTATGGTTGCCATTTTAGAAGATTTGTGCGTACTGGCCCGTATATTGCTCGGCCACTACTCGCGCCTTCCCTCTCGAGGCGCCATTTCATTTTGACCTCAAGGGTGATCATTTCTGTCCTGGACCTGGCTGGCTGGCCACCTCGTTCTCGCGTACGCTTGTACTGGATATTCTCATGTGTTTCTCATCCTTATCGGCCTAGTCTTCATGGTTTTATTGATATCCAACCGTCCTCAAATCCACACGTCCTCGAAGGAGTCTTATAAAAGGTCATCCTCGACTTTGGATTCGTCAGACTTCATCGTATCATCGTCCAGTCACTCGGTTGGTTGTATCGTCCACACGTCCTTGCTAATCTCGTCCAGCTGCATGCTCGTCAAGGCGTCCCGTAAGCCTTCATCTAGGATCAAAGGGCGTCCGGACAGGCGGCCCTTTCCGGTATCTTGGGGCGATCTCGGTACCTGCATGACGAGTGCAGGCGCCGCTCTTCCACTACGTCTGGAGCGGATGGATTGCCATGCACTTGAAAATCTGGCGGGTCCCCCCCCCCACCACAAAAACTGGGGCTACGGCGTTTTCCGAGTTACGTTACCCACGCAGCTTTAGACGACCGGCCTAGCGTACCTGCAGCAGGTTCCCTATATCGGTGCCCAGTCGGATGGCCTCGGTCCAACACTATGCTTAGTCGCAAAACAGACAGACACGCCAAGGCACGATTAGAAGAGAAAATAGTAAGGAACAGAATAGGGGGGATGTTAAGTGTACTGCCATTTTCTTATATAAATGTTCAGTTTTAATTACCTTTATTTTTCCGTTTTGTGTTTTTTTTCACCAAAGATAAAAGAAGAAAAAAATAGGAGAGGGAGACGAAAGTAGAAGTCGCAAGGAAAACTGTTTGAGTTCAAAACCCGGCTATGATAGAAAGGAGAGTAGATAAGGGAAAACGACAAACGATAAATCTACTGAACAACCTGTTGTCACATCGAGAAAAGAAATTGTGTTAAAAAATAATCATGTGTACTATTCACTCTGGCAAAAATCGCTAGAATAGAGGTACGATCCATTCTTTACACTTACAACTACGAAACACAAAACCCGTAATGAAAAGTTTCAGGGCGTATTTTATGAATGGATGACCGATGAGTGAATTGTGTGTAAGTGTGTGAACGAGGAGAATGAAAGGAGAGTGAGAGCGAGTGAGGTGAAAGAGAGCTCACAAAGAATGAATTTTAAACACAATGAATACCGTCCATATCAATAATAAATCATGCTAATTTATAGAAATGATATTAATACAGAATCATTAAGCCTACCGACACGGAACTAAGCATTTAATGTATGCAACAGAATTGTACTGTATTAGCAACCGGTTGACATGATTGTATTGCAAGCATCTCGCAATTACAAAGCTTTTGGCTCAGAAATGCACTGCATAATCCACAAATCTATTTCTTATGTGATTTGCTACACAATTATGATAGCGATTAACGTAAGCATGTCAGAATACGTAAAAACTTCATCGACCCGGTTCTATGCCCAGATAACGAACGAAATGAAGTGAACTGAAAACGGACGGTAAAATGCACAATTAAACCGACTCTACTCTGTATAATCTGTGATGGGCGTTCTGTGACAGTCCCCTGCAGATTTCTAACTATCACGAAACACATGATCACCTGGGATTTACCCAGAACATGGAAAGTAACTTCCAAGAGAGTGAGATTGTGTGTGATTAATGTGCAAATGATGGATTCAGCTTAAACGCTAGTCCTACACTTATGAACGGACGTAAATACAGGCGCACACCGAATTAATAAGAGTTGTAGAGCCGAAAATACGCAAAAAACTAACCACCCAAGCCACCCAGCTGTAAAAACTAAAGAGATGCCTCTACGGTATTAGTACCAGTATAGGTAGTGGGATTGGTGGATAGCAATCGGTACGGATGGATCTATTGATGAAGTTACAGGTCAAGTAAATGAAAACACATGATACGCCTGTCTGGGAACGGTGCTGGTACGTTGGCGCGGACGGTAGCCCTGGGGGTCAAGGAGCTGTTGTCCTGACGGCATGACGACGGGGCTTGTTTCTAAAGGTCATTCCCGTCAACCATAGTGTCATTTTTGTGTTCCCGCCGGGGCGCTGTTTTGGAACCAGGTGGAGCCACTAGAGGCTTGACCCGCCATAGAGTCTGTATGTGTATGTGTGAAGGTGTGATGTGAATGTATGTGTCTGTGTGTGAGTGAATGTAGTGCGTGTGTGTGTGTGCGTGCCGAGGACGCCAAGTTCGAAAGTGCGTCAGAGGGACGGACCGAGATGCTGTTGCAAAAGGTAAGAGTGGCCCGGAGGACTCCAGGCCGAACTCATCGTCTCTCTCTCTCTCCTCTCCTCTCTCCTCTCTTCTCTCCTTCTCTCTCTCTCTCTCTCTCTCTCTCACTTCTCTCTCTTCTATCTCCTCTCTCTCTTTCTCTTTCTCTTCGTTCTGTGTGGGTGTGGTATAGTGGTGTCGTGGGGTTTTGTGTGAGTGCTAGTGGGTAGCCATCTCATCTAAGCAATCTTGCGACCCTGCGTTTAAATCTCGCACTGTCAGTGGATGGCAACCTTGGCCATTCCTTGCCACACAGGGGAACTATAGATGCAAAAATAAACAAACAGCCTTTCACAGCAAACATGAGTATAACATGCCAACAAATGAAATCAAAATCTGCTCTCTCTCTCTCGCTCTCTCTCTCTCTCCTCTATCTGTCTCTCTCTATTTCTCTCTATCTCTCTCTCTCTCTCTCTCTATTCTCGCTATCTTTCCTTTTTCTTTCTCTCGTTCGCTCCATTGTACATCTCGAGTATCGAGATATCAGCGAGCGAGTATGCATCTTATAACTCACTAGATATCGAGATGTATCTCTCGATATCATCTTTTCCGCTACTCTATCTACTACTATCTCTTTCCACTATCTCTTCGTCCCTTTTCGGTCGTTCCCTCTCTCTCTCTCTCTCGCTCTCTCTCTCTTTCTATCTCTCTCTCTCTATCTCTCTCTCTCCTCCTCTCTCTGCTGCTCGCTAGATATCGCTTTCACGCTCTCTCTTTCCTCTCTCTGTCGTTCCTCTCAGCTCTCTCACTCACGCACTCACTCACTTTTTTATCCTACACACAACGAGTTTCCCCAAATGGAATGCCGTTTATTCAAAAGGACAGTAAAAACGTTCCGGGTTTCATGGGGAATATCAAACTATGCTTTATGGCCAAGATGTGGCCACGTTGCCCTAATCCAGTACTATTAAATATTTGAAACAGGTACCCTATACAAGCCGCATTGGTGTATGTTTTGGGGGGTGATCTCATCAACGGTTTTACCTAACATTTCTATGAAGACAGTAAAAAAGAAAGTCAAAAAAGTTCTTAGAATGACTAAGATGCCATCATATTATCATCAGGATGTATTATATATTTTATCTTTTATTACTGTTTCGGAGTATGAGTAATATTACCATCGCTATGATTATTGTCTACTGACTTTTCATATCTTATTTCATATGAGTATTAGTACTGTATTAGTATCAGTATTGGTAGTAGTATAATGATTTGTTATCATCATTACCATTATTATTATTATCATTATTATTATTATTATAATTATTTATTATTAATTATATTATTATTATATCATATTGTTGTTGTTCTTGTTGTTGTTGGGGGTGTTGTAGCTATTATTTATAGATCTGTGTATTATTTATATTATTCTTATGATTATTATTATGCATATTATTATTTATTATTATTAGTATTATTATTTCTTTGTATTATATTATGTATTATTATTATGATTATATATTATTATCATATATCATTATTATATTATGATGCTTTATTAGTATTATTATTATAGTATTATGATTATTATTCATCAAGTAGTCATCCTCCCGCTTCGTTCCTTCCGCACGCCTCCCCCTCTCTCCTTCCCGTATCATCCATCAGCATCACATCATCGTAATCACATCATTCATCATCCTATCATCATCATCCTCATCAACATAATCATCATCAGAAAAACCATCATCATCATCATCATATTATCATCATCACATGCATCATCTCGTCATACATCGTCATCGTATCATCATCATCCATCCATCATCACATTCATGTCATACATCATCATCATCATCGTAGTCGTCAACATCGTTCAATCGCCATCATCATATCATCATCATCATCATCATTATCATTAATCATCATCATCATAATCATTAGTTCATCATCCATCATCATCATCATCATCAATATCAATCATCATGTCAACGTCAACATATGTCATCGTTAGCATCATCATCATCATCATCATAATCAAATCAGTCATCCATCATCGTAATTTTTTTTTTTTTTTTTCAAAAATTCTAATTATCATTATCATGTTCATTATCATTTAATTATCATATATATCACCATCCATTCATTCGCCATCATAATCATCATCAGCATCATCAATCATCATCCTCATTCATCATCAATTATATCAATCAGTCATATCATCAATCATCATCATATTCATCATCATCATCGTCATCCATCATCATTTATCATATCAGTTATCAATTATCATTAACCATTACATTTCCCTTTATGACGGTACGCTTGCTAATTCATCTTACGCCAGAGCTGGTTTTCTTAGTTTTTATACTTAGTCGTTTCTTCCTACGGCGTACAAAAGGGGGGGGGGAGAAAACACAGGAGGATGGTAATAAGAACGAGGTAGATAGACGAAGATTGGTCCAATTCATAGTGCGAAATGATGGTGCTCGTTTTATTTGTTGAGTTGTCACTTTTTTCGTATTGATTATAATTCGTGAGATCGTAGTGAAATAGTATGGACCTGCTGACACTGCTACGCTTCAGAGGATCCTTGTGACCTTAGACTCCTCGCACCGCCCGCCCTTGATCTCGAATGGACTCTTCCCAGGTTGGCACTGGTCCACGCTCTAAAGCAGGGAATTGTTGTTGTTGTTTGAGATTTGCGAAGGTCTGGCTTTCATACATATGGCCCGGCCTGTGTCAGCTATTTAGGGAATGTCAGAGAATGTTTTATATGCATGTCATATTGTACGGCGAACGCCAGGGGACTGGTGAGTGGGGCCGAATGAGCTCCTTTCATGCCCCATGTCTCTCCCTGTGCTCTTATCTCGTTCTCGGCCCACCTCTGACACCTAAGAAGATATACATGTGTGTGTGTGTTTATGTTTGCGTATCTATCTATCTATCTATCTTTATTATATATATATATATATATATATATATATATACATATATACATATATATATATATATATATATATATATATATATATATATATATAAAATATACATATAAATATATAATATATATAAATATATATATATATATACATATATATGTATATATATATATATATATTATATATATATATATATATATATTATATATATATATATATATATAATATTATATATATATATATATATATATATATATATATCCCTCCTACCCTCTTTCTTTCCTTCCTTCTCTCTCTCTCTCTCTCTCTCTATCTATCTATCTATCTATCTATCTATCTATCTATCTATCTGTCAATCTATTTTCTATCTTTCTATCTATCTGTCCATCTATCTATCTATCTGTCTGTCTGTCTATCTATTATCTATAATCTCCTCTTCCTCTCTTTTTTCTTCTCTCCATATCTACTATCTATCTGTCTATCTATTATTCTATCTATCATACTTTTTTATACTTTCTCTCTCTCTGTCTCTCTAGCTTTCTATCTCTTTCTCTCTCTCTCTCATTCTCTCTCTCTATCTCTTTCTCTCTCTCTTTCTCTCTCTCTTTCTTCTCCTCTCTCCTCCTTCTCTCTCTCTCTTCTCTCTTCTCCTTCTCCTTCTTTTTCCTCCCCCCTTCTTCCCCCCTCTCCCCTCTCCCTCTTTCCTCCTCTCTCTCTTCTCTCCTCCTTTTCTCTTCTTCCCCTTTTTCCTCTCTCTTCTTTCTTCTCTCTCTTTCCTTTCCCCTCCCTTCTCTCTCTCTCTTTTTCCCCCTTTTCTCTCTCTCTCTCTTCTTCTCTCTCTCTCTCTTCTCTCTCTCTCTCTCCTCTTCTCTCTCTCCTTTTCTCTCCTCTCTCTCCCTCTCTCTCTTTTTTTTATATATATAATATTTATAAAAATATATATAATATTATATAATATATATATAATATATTTTATAATTATCCCCCCACCCTCTTTCTTCCTCTTTTTTCTCTCTCTCTCTCTTCTTTTATTATCTGCTATCTATCATCATCTTTATTTCTACTATCTTCTATTGCCCATTATCTATCTATCTGGGCTATTATCATCTTTAATCTCCCTCTCTTCTCTCTCCTTTCCCTCTCTTTCTGTGTGGGGGGTGTGGTGTGGTATATATATGTTTATATATATATAATTTTATATATATATATTTAAATTTTATATATTAATTTTTATATATTTTATTATATATATATATATATAATTTTGTGTGTGTGTGTGTGTTGTTGTGTGTTGGTGTGTCGTGGGGGTGTGTTTCCTCCCTTTCTTTCTCCCCCTTCCCTTTCCCCCTTCCCTCTCTCCCCTTTTTCCCCCCCCCCTCCCTTCCCCCCACCCCCCCCTCCCTCCCCCCTTTCCCCCTCACTCCCCCCCTCCCCCTCACCCTCCCTCCCTCCCCTTCCCCCCCTCTGCCCCCCTCCACACCCCCCTCCCTCCCTCCTTTCCCCCCCCCTTGCACCCCACCCACCCCCCCTCCCTCCCTCCCCTCCTTCCCCCCCTCCTTGCACCCCCTCACCCCCCCACCCTCCCTCCTTCCCTCCCTCTTGCACCCTCTCACCCACCCCACCCTCCCCCCTCCTTCCCCCCTCTTCACCCTCTCACCCACCCACCCTCCCCCCCTCCTTCCCTCCCCCTTGCACCCTCCACCCCCCCACCCCCCCCCCTCCCTCCTTCCCTCCCTCTTGCACCCTCTAACCCCACGCTCTCCCTTCCCCCAGGTTGTAGAGGCGGCCCTTTCAACACAGTGCAAGTGCCACGGCGTATCTGGGTCCTGCAACATAAAGACGTGCTGGAAGGCCTTGCCCAACTTCATTCAGGTTCGTACGCAGGTATAGCCGACGATATCAGGTTTGTAAACGTCCTTCGGTGTTAAATATATACATTTTTTGTTGTTGTTGCATTTGCCATGTTGTTCTTTTTTTTTTTTGTTTTTTATTATTTG
>NC_051399.1:27937277-27939777 GCF_015228065.2 Penaeus monodon
TTTTTCACTTTTGAATGTTGTGTTATTATGTGAAAACAACTGCGAAACCAAATACGCATTTTCTTCAGTTATTATGAGCAGCAAAGAAAAGTCATAACTATGATAATGACAATGGTAATGATAATGATACTATAGGTATAAGGATTATGATAATTATGATGATGGTAATGATAATCATCTTGATAATAATATTTATAATAACAGTTATTGTACTCATGCCAAGAACAAAACTAATAATGATATGCAAATGATATTCGGCCTAACTAAAACGCCCATGTCTCTTTTTGTATCACAACCAAGTTATCCTTCGGTTCACTATAATAAAAAGCCCAAGCATTCATGATCCAGCATCGTGTTGATGAGGTTACAGATCGTAAAACTGAGCCAAGCAATAGCCGATTATAAGCCTGGTGCTGAGTAGTCTGCCTGGTGTTCCTATGTATTTTGAGAAGTACCACTCCCACCTTCTGTTGGTCTGTCTTTCTGCCTTATATCAAATCAAATCCCTCCCTTTGCGTGTCGATTTCTCGGTATCCGCGTCTTCATTCTCTCTGTCCATTTATCTGCCTCGATCTGTCTACCTAACTCTCTCTCATTATATATGTGTATGCATGTATGTGTACATAAGTACATATACATGCATACATATATGTGCGTGTTTGTGTGTGCGTGCGTAAAATTCCAATCAACAAGGACTGGCTTTACAATTTTATTGCGAGAATACGCAATTCAAATATAAAACACGCCTTTTCTCTCAATCTGTATCATAACACTTGCTCCAGTGAGAGGAAGCATTTCGGAGGATAATCCCCCCGATGCTTCACCACGTCAAGGTCGTACCCAGCTTCGTGCAGGTTCCTAGAGCGCATATTTTAGGCCCCGTTACGTCATTGGTCCGGGGGATTGGATCATAAGTGATTCTGGCCAATCACGACCGGCCAGGAAGAGCCACCTAGTGCGATGAAAGTGTCCTCTGTCGTTAATTGGCCGAAGTCTTGCGCAGCTCGTGTAAGGAAGATTATTATCATGATCTGAATTATGTTTGTTTGTTCATCAGGCAGGATCATCAGGCATGTTGGAAAATAATTAGAAAAAAGGGATTATGTCACACGCGAAGATATATATATATTTAGAAATTCTTAGTTAATTAACTGATTTATTTACATTTTCATTCCTCTATCTATCCATCCAATTGATCTAATCTACCTAATTTATCTATCTATCTATCTGCCTCCATTTACAATCAATTTCAACCAAGGACTTTCAACCTAGGACTACGAAGCAAGAATTAAAACGTATCATTAATTTAACCTTTTATAGTCCCGAAATCCTAAATGAACTTCAGATTTTTTTTTATAGAAAGCAGTCAAATAAAGTGGAAAATGCTCATCTTGAGTTTGTCTAGCAGCATGCATCTAAAGTACTCGGAGGCAATAAAAAACATCAGTACTATAAGCTGCAGGACCACATAGAGTGAACTGATTGCCCTTAAGAGTCAGTCACCACTCCCTTTCTCTGATTAGTAACATAGTGTAGAAGTCACCATAGCAAGGTCCTTAATTGTGTTGAAGGATTTGTTGAGATTGCAGCATCTTTACAATGGTGTCATTCTAATGGAGTAGATACTGGAAAAGGTTTGGAAACGCTATACCAATTATTGCCTATGATATTTTGAATTAGAATGTACTTTTTTCTTTTTTTTCTTCTGCACTATTTATATTCTTTTTGATAATGAATGTGTTTGTTATTACTCACTTGGTTTTGATATAATTTACTGCAACTATCTGCATATCAAATGATATAGCAAGATATACTCTTATACATATATGTGTATATATATATATATATATATATATATATATATATATATATATATATATATATATATATATGTATATATATATATACAATTAAAATCTTCGAAAAAAATTATATTGTCTGAATTTAAAGTCGTTTTTCTTTGCTGGTCACTGAAAATATTTCTAGTGTTGCAGTATGCGACTTTTGAACAATAAAAGTCTACGTGTTGAGCCACCCTGATTTTAGATGTTTCAGACCTATCTTCTATGACATCAGAGATATGAAATAGTTTCATAGTTCTCCATACCTCATGCTAGGTGGTCTGAAAGGCTGTAACACATGGCACTCCGAAAATTGAAATGTAATACCATTATATGCTATAATCATGCATCAAATGTACCAAAGCTTGCCCACGCCTGTGCAAATAGCCAGGGTGGTAAATAAAGGACTAAACTAAACTAAAACTTCAGACCTAGCATGAGCATGTAACTATTTCATATTATCAGATGTCTTAGAAGATATACTTATGTTGATATGCTACACGTGACCGCATATCAAATGTAGCAAAGCCTTTCCACGCCCAAGCCACACGTGGCGGATTAGTAAATAAAGGACTGTGTGATTGTTCTTTTCCTTTTACTGATATAGTACATATCGTAATAATGTTATAGCCTAAAATTCATAAGTAATACCATTATAT
>NC_051399.1:27952277-27954684 GCF_015228065.2 Penaeus monodon
GGTTCCTATGCCCAGATTAACGAACGAAATGAAGTGAACTGAAAACGAGACGGTAAAATTCCACAATTAACCGACTCTACTCTGTATATCTGTGATGAGCGTTCGTGACAGTCCCCGTGCACATTTCTAACTATCACGAAATCACATGATCACCTGGGATTCTACCCAGAACATGCAAGTAACTTCCAAGAGAGTGAGATGTGTGTGATTAATGTGCAAATGATGATTCTAGCTTAAAACGCTAGTCCTACACTTATGAACGGACGTAAATACAGGCGCACACCGACTTTAATAAGAGTTGTGAGCCGAAAATACGCAAACTACCACCCTGCCACCAGCTGTAAAAACTAAAGAGATGCCTCCTACTGGTATTAGTACCAGTATTAGTATTGGGATTGGTGGATAGCAATCGGTACGGCTTGACTCTATTGATGAAGTACAGCAAGTAAATGAACACATGATACGCTGTCTGGGAACGGTGCTGGTACGTTGGCGCGGACGGTCAGCCCTGGGGGTCAAGGAGCTGGTGGTCCTGACGGCATGACGACGGGGCTTGTTCTAAAGGTCATTCCCGGTCAACCATATGCATCATTTTGGTTCCCGCCGGGGCGCTGGTTTTGGAACCAGTGTGGAGCCCACGTAGAGGCTTGACCCGCCATAGAGTCTGTATTTGTGTCTGTGTGAAGGTGAGTGTGAATGTGTGTGTGTGAGTGAATGTGTGCGTGTGTGTGCGTGCGTGGCCGAGGACGCCAAGTCTCGAAAGGGCGTAGAGGGACAGGACCGAGATGCTGTTGCAAAAGGTAAGAGTGGCCGGAGTGCCCTCCAGGCCGAACTCATCGTCTCTCTCTCTCTCTCTCTCTCTCTCTCTCTCTCTCTCTCTCTCTCTCTTCTTTCTCTTTCTCTTTCTCTTTCTCTCCCTCTCACTAACACACACACACACACACACACTCTCTCTCGTTCTGTGTGTGTGTGTGTGTGTGTGTGTTTGTGTGATGCAGTGGTAGCCATCTCATCTAGCAATCTTGCTGACCTGCGTTTAAATCTCGCACTGTCAGTGGATGGCAACCTTGGCCATTCCTTGCACACAGGGGGTAATTTAGATGCAAAAATAAACAAACAGCCTTTCACAGCAAACATGAGTATAAACAATGCAACAAATGAAATCAAATCTCTCTCTCTCTCTCTCTCTCTCTCTCTCTCTCTCTCTCTCTCTCTCTCTCTCTCTCTCTCTCTCTCTCTCTCTCTCTCTCTCTCTCTCTCTCTCTCTCTCTCTCTCTCTCTCCTCTCTCTCTCTCTCTTTCCCTCTCTCTCTTTCCCTCTCTGTCTTTCCCTCTCTCTCTCTCACTCACGCACTCACTCACTTTTTTATCATACCACAACGAGTTTCCCAAATGGAATGCCGTTTATCAAAAGTTGACAGTTAAAAACGTTCCGGGTTTAATGGGGAATATCAAACTATGCTTTATGTGCCAAGATGTGGCCTCCGTTGCCTAATCCCAGTACTATAAATATTTGAAACATGTACCCTATACAGCGCTGCATAGGGTATGTTTTGGGGGTGATCTCATCATCGGTTTTACCTAACATTTCTCTGAAGACAGTAAAAAAAGAACGTCAAAAATGTTCTTAGAATGACTTAAGATGCCATCATTATTATCATCATTATGATTATTATTTTTTCTTTTATTACTGTTTGTATTATGAGTAATATTACCATTGCTATTATTATTGTCACTGACTTTTCATATCTTATTCATATTAGTATTAGTACTGGTATTAGTATCAGTATTGGTATTAGTATAAGTTATTGTTATCATCATTATCATTATTATTATTATTATTATTATTATTATTATTATTATTGTTATTATTATTATTATTATTATTATTATTATTATTATTTCATTATTATTATTATTATTATTATTATTATTATTATTATTATTATTATTATTATTATTATCATCATCCTCCTTCCCTTCTTCTTCCTCCTCCTCCTCCTCCTCCTCCTTCTCCTTATCATCATCATCATCATCATCATCGTCATCATCATCATCATCATCATCATCATCATCATCATCTCTCATCATCGTCATCATCACATCATCATCTCAATCGTCACCATCATCACAATCACATCATCATCATCGATCGTCATCATGTCACATCATCATTATCATCATCATCATCATATTCATCACATCATCATCATCATCATATCATCATCATCTCATCATCATCATCATCATCATCATCATCATCATCATCCAACATCTCATCGTCATCATCATCATCATCATTCATTCATCATCATCATCATCATCATCATCGTCATCATCATCATCATATCATTTCATATCATCATTCATCATCATATCATCATCCATCATCATATCATCATCATCAT
>NC_051399.1:27980479-27987979 GCF_015228065.2 Penaeus monodon
CTTCGTATACAATACTAATACTGTCCTTTATAACCTTTATAATTAATGTTACTGAGAATGACACACAGATAGAGGGAAATTGACAATGCCATCTTCTAGAGGATAAGAAATAGAGTAATAAATAACACTGGTATAGTTGCAGTTTCCTCATATTTACCGCAAAATGATGAAAATATCTACTTCATATCACCACTCAGAGACTAAGTTCACAATACCCTCACACAGCCAGCGTTTTCTGTAAGTTGGCATGAAGTGTTACCAAAGGAGGGTATAGGAGGGCTTACCCCCCTGTCTAGGAAATAAATAGAAGGTAGGAAAGGTTAAGTTTGGATTTTGGGTTCACATGGTATCCAGGTTTTGGGGCTTCGTGTTGGTAGGGTGTGCCACTTTCATAATAAATACCACCTTTATGATGGAATATAACGAGAGATTCATGCATATTACGGCATGGATTATTGATAAAAGTAATAATTATTCCAAGATTGGATAGCTGTGTGAAACTAAAAAATAAAAAAAAAAAAAAAACTAGTTCTCTGAGTTATGAGAAAGTGTATAGAAAAAAAAATTTCATTATGAGACTTCATGTCTTATTTACACTGACTTTATACTATATGGCATATATTTTAATTCAGTGTGATCTGAATTTCAAAATGATTAAATCTTTTAGGTCCATTAGAATAATGGGTAAATCATTACGGTACGGAGTCACCCACCAAACTCCCCAACTCTATGTTAGAGAATCTATTAAAAAATCTAAGTTGCTGGAACTGGGCATTCCCTGTGGGCACTGCTATAATTGAGATTTGATGACCCTGAACACCCCTGGGAAACATTATTTTCACCTGGTATGTAGGTCAAGATAAAGCTGGAACTCTGACCAGTGGCTTCCACTATCTTTTTCCTTTATTTGTAGTGTTACTGTTCATGTTTGCAGATTATTTTTTATAATGTCAATTGCAACTTTTTCTCCTCAGCAAGAATATAATTTTCAATGATTATCCTAGCTTATTGCAGTCATACCATAAAATTAAGTTAAGAGAATAATGATACCCTGTGAAGTAGTGTATGTTCTTACAAAAATTGCATTTGTTATATACTTATTTTACAATGATTTGCCAAGATGGTCTATAAACTATATTTTTTTCTGTATGACAGTCAGGCTTTGAAACCTGATCTGACTGACTCAAGTGTCATAGAAATCTCTGAGCATAATAAACTGGTGATTTCTGGCAATAAGTAATGAAAGAAATAGATTGATGAAATCTAAGATACTTTTCATATATTTCTATCAGAAAAGGACAAATTTTTGAAAAATAATTAGTTGATTTATAGTAATATAACTGGGATGTTCAGCAGAGTTCCTTCGGATAATTATATTCAGTTAAGGTACATTGCCAGAGTGCTCACAGTAGGTGTGTGGTAATCGGAGGAGATTCAGGCTATGAGCATCCTAAGAATTCACAGTTTGACCCATTGCCTTCGTTTTTAAGGGATTACTTATGTCTTTCAGTTTTACAAGGTAGGAATCTTTGTGTGTGTTCTTTGCAAGGAGGTGACAAATCTGTCCAAACCATGCCATAGCAATCCAAAATCTCAAGATGGGCACGCCCCATATGACTCAACTTTCGTTGTATACCAGTGCAAGACTATACACAATTATTTGTTGTGTGTGTTTGTGTGTGTATATGTTGTGTCTTGTGTGTGTTTTTCGTTGAGTGGTGTTGCTGGGTGCCATTGCTGTGTAACCATAAGCTGTCTAATGGTGTGTGCTCGCCAACTGTGATTGTGTTTTCTTTAGTTTGTTTGTTATTGCAGTATGCTAGTTGTGAGTGGTGAGTGAGGTGTGTGAGTTGTGTGGTGTGTGTGTGTTGTGGTGTGTGTTTGTGTGTGTGTGTGTGTGTGTGTGTGTGTGTGTGTGTGTGTGTGTGTGTGTGTGTGTGTGTGTGTGTGTGTGTGTGTGTGTTTTTGTGTGTGTAAGTAATGAATCCTGCAGCCTGGAATAGGATACCAGACAAGTAAACCATAAAATGTCAATTATTTTGTTTTTCCTAAATAGGTCAACACCATGAGAGAAGTTTTAGGGCCCCTCTTGGGGTTGTTATGCTTCCTTCTGAGTGGCACCACAGTGAAGTGTCAAAGTAAAGTCAAGCCTGTAACAACTCATCTTTCTGCCAAATGGAGTCACACACCTCTGTTATTGGAAACGGCAGAGTACATGAGAGAAGAAAGCATTGCTACCTTCTGGGAGTTTGTGGAAGCTGTTTCACAAAAAGATTTTACTCTTTTTACTAAAGGTAAATAGAACAAAAGTTTAATCACATGATCTCTTGTAGTAAGTTTGAATGCATAAGTTGAATATCTAATCACTTTTCTATAACATGTTGATGTGATGTAAAATAATTACTTAATTTCTATTTCAGGAAGTGATAAAGCAGCGTATAATGAGATCCTTAAAACTGCTGGTCAGTTTCTGTCACCATCACAAGTCAGCATTCTGAAGCTTAGCCTGTCCATGAGAGTATACTCGCCAAAGATTGAAATGTTTCGTCAGATTGCTTTAGACAGAAATCTCCCGACTGGAGAGGACTGTATTGCTGTATTTGATGTTAATGGAGAGCTTACATGTAATATTGAGGCAATGAAGAAATTTGTGGAAGTAGGTTCAGGCACTAAACCTGTGTCTTATGATGTGGACCATCATTATCCTGGAGGAGAGAATGCTAAGGTAATTGCTTTAACTTTATTTTTCATATCTGCTATTGATATATGTTCGTACTACGCAAATTTTTTTCAGGCACTCAACACAATTTATCTATTAATTATAACTCTTATTATAGGTTGGAGTCACTCTTTATGCTGAACTAGGAACTAAAGAATTCCGAGCACATCATTTAGCACTGAAGGAACTTGTTGGGTTGGGCAAAATTGATTATGTTTTTCGACCATATATAAAGGTAAGAAAAAGTTTTAATCTCTGGCTCTGTTCTTTAGTCATTCTGTGCTCTTGCTCTCTCTCTCTCTCTCTCTCTCTCTCTCTCTCTCTCTCTCTCTCTCTCTCTCTCTCTCTCCTCTCTCTCCTCTCTCTTCTCCTCTCTCTCTCTCCTCTCTCTCTCCTCTCTCTCTCCTCTCTCTCCTCTCTCTCTCTCCTCTCTCCTCCTCTCTCCTCTCTCTCTCTCTCTCTCTCTCTCCTCTCTTCTCCTCTCTCTCTCTCTCTCTCTCTCTTCTCTCTCCTCTCTCTCTCTCTCCTCTCTCTCTCTCTCTCTCTCCTCTCTCTCTCTCTCTCTCTCTCTCTTTATTCTTTGCTATCCTTTTCCCTCTCTCTTCTGTCCTTTCAATAGAGAGTCATGATTTGTCAACAAAAACAAAAAAAATGTGATGAAGATTTTGAGGTTGATTATAGAACCACTATGTAAAAGGGCCTTTTTAGTAGCGCAGCTGAAGTCCCTACACATTTTCTTCAACATCTATGGCAGTGCACTCACCAACCAATCAAAGCCTTTGAAAACAATGATGTCTGACTGGTAGTATTGAGAAAAGTACAAGTTGAGCTTCCTGTATTTTACTAAAAAGGCCTTAACTTTTTAGGAAAATACCAAAAAGAAGGTCCGATTAAGTGGATATGGTGTAGAGCTTGCTATCAAGAGCACTGAATACAAAGCACAAGATGACACCAAAGTGCAAGATGATGGAGGCCGACAGGAGGAAGATGATGAACAGGAGGTGGAGGTTGAGGGTTTTCTCTTCTCCAAGCTTGAGTGAGTTTTGGAAGTATGGGAAAGGGACATTTTTGGACAATGTTTTATTTTTTGTAAGATTTGTTTACTGACCAAGTTTAAATGTTTGTTGTGTAATATATTTTCATTTACTCATGTAATTGTAAAATTGGTAATTTTGACACATATGTCTACTTTTACCTAAGGTCACTTCACCCAGAGAAAATGGAAGAACTAGAACAGCTTCGCAATCACTTGGTGGAGTCCCGGCATGAAATGGCACCCAATGAAAGTGTGGCAGCTCCAGCACCTGAGTATGCAAGCTGCTCAGCGTATTATGACAACACCGAAGGAAGAGCAGTTGAGCGTCTTTGTGCACACGGCTCAGAATTTCCCAATGCTGGCACGGTCTTTAGTGAGAACAAAGGTATGTGTATTTCATAGCAGAAGAGTTAACCCAGTCAGCATGGATGGCAAGAATATGTGCCATGCTCACTGTAATATAAATTTATTTATTATATTTACACATAGATGACTCTACAAGTGCTTAATCACCAATGAGTCAGTTATTAGTCCTACCTATATCACCTGTATACCCTTTTCCTTGACTTTTCAAAGGGTCTTTTGTATTATATCATTGTCTTAAATGTTACCAAGATTTTAATAACAATTCAATAATCAGTAACATCAATAACAATAACAGTATCAATATTAAGAATTTCTATTAAAAAATGAAAAACGCCATTTTCTGCCATCAAGTCGAATGAGGAAATTCAGGTATCAGCAACACAACACTATAGACCTGTACCAGCTGTTGGGACCATCTGGTAACGAAATTCACAAAAAACTACAGGTAGAACGTAAATTCATGGGTGTTGTTAGATTAGGAAAGGATATACACAAGTACCATTATATATATATATTATGTGTGGTGTGTGTGTGGTGTGTGTGGTGTGTGTGTGTGTGTGTGTGTGTGTGTGGGGTGTGTGTGTGTGTGTTGTTTTGTGTTGTGTGATGTGTGTTTTGTGTGTGTGTGTGTGTTTTGTGTGTGTTTTGTTGTGTGTGTGTGTGTTTTGTGTGTGATTTTTTTTGTTTTTATTTTTTTTTTTTTGTTTTTTTCTTTTTTTGTGTGCTGTGGTTGTTGTATTTGAATGGGTTTGTATAATGTGTGTGTTTTTTGGTAATGGTATTTTAATTGTTTATGTTGGATAGAGTGCAATTATTCACATTATTCCCCTTACCTCATCTCAGGTTGATGACAAGATGAAAAGAGAGATCTTGAAAAATCAGAATCAGCTGAGTGCACAAATGGATGTCAACCCCTCTGATGCTGCTCTCTTTTATTTGCTATTGATTTTGATATGATTTCATCACGTATCTACACACTTTTTGACCATCTCGCTAAAATTCGGTATGGGGTCTTATAATGGGTAAGTTTACTTTGTGCTGCTTCTGCTCTTTATTTTTTTTGCCTTATTTTGATAATTCATATATTTTTTTCACTTCATTCTGTTTTTTCATTATTGTTTAATGGGTCTTCTTTTGCTTTATATATTTACAGTATGTTTATCCTTGCCATTGTTGTCTCCTTAACTTTTCATTGATGTTTCTTTTATCCTGGATTTTTATTGTGCATTAGTTAACAATGAAGTTGGATCCTTTGAAGTAAAGGAGGCATGTCTAAAAAAAATTTGGATGCAAGGAATTATAGGAATTTTACAATATGTCTGGTTCACTGAATAACAGCTAGTTTCACAAGTTTTTCACAGTTAGTTTTAATGTTGTTCTTTAACGAAATGTTTGTTTTACAGGTGTTCCAGGAGATTCACTTAGTACACTGTTAAACATTGATCTTAGTGAAAGTAAGCAAGATTACGGTATTGACATCCGGGATACTGCTATTGTTTGGATGAATGACATTGAGAATGACAGAGCTTATAGCAAGTGGTCATCATCAGTTGGAGAACTGTTGAGGCCAACATATCCTGGCATGTTACGCAGTATCAGGAAGAATTTCCATAACTTGGTAGGTAAATGTTTTGATTTAGATTACAGCTATGCAGCTTTTCTATAAGATGTTGATATGGGTTAATGAGCATTAATGATAATGAGACACTCTAAGGTTAAATCAAACTGTTGCAGGTTATTGTTGCTGAACCAGAGAAGGCAACAACAGCTGACCTTATAAGGCTGGTTGAAGGTTTCCTAACCCACAATGCTCCTGTCCGCATTGGTATAGTGATGTCTGTTAACCCTGACCAAACTCTAAGGGGTTATGATGATGCTGGAGTGGCCATGCTGTGTGCCTTCAATTATGTGGCTCAAAACTTGGAAGGCCGTGAGGATGCAAATTACAAAGCACTTCAGTTCTTGGTTGATGTAAGGACTTTTACCATTTATATTTGTTTTGATATTTTTAGATTGTATGTTTGCATTATGTACCATTTTAGCTGTTTGAATGTTCTTATTTTTATTGATACTCACACATTTTCATTATTTAAGATAACCAAGATTGTTTATATTGACAGGTGTACTCCAATGTCCAAGGTGACATAACGGTAGATGATGTAACATCCCATTTCAAGAGCAAGTACCGAAGTGTCGAACTTGAAGATGTGTTTGGAGAGGATTCAGATTACGATGTTGGCCGTATGCTAGCTCAAGAGTTTGTTGAGAAAGCTGGTATCACAAGTCTGCCTCAGGTAGTATTTTACATTTTATACAGCATCCAAAATAATGTAATGTTTTTGACTAAAAGATCGTGTTCAGTTAATTAGATATATCTCTATACAAGAAATATTACATATAAAAAAGAGTGAACTGGGTGTTCAGGAGAAATTTCTTTAAACTCAAGTAAGATACATTGTCAAAATAATCTTTGTTATTATCAGGCTTTGATGAATGGTGTTCCTCTACCTGAGAAACATTTGAATGCAGATGAATTTGAAGAAGTTGTATTGATGGATGTTATGAGGACAACACAGACTTTGCAGCGAGCAGTTTATAAAGGACAATTGGAAGATAAACATGATGTTGTGGACTGGCTAATGAGTCTGCCAAACATCATGCCAAGGTGAGCACAACATAGTAGCTGAAGTTGGTCTTAACCTATTGGATCCGGTTGCTTCATGACAATCACACAGCCCAAAATACAGACTTATGTGAGTGGCTGCTTTGACAAGTGTGTGGCTTTTAGGCTGGGTGCACTTGAACTCTCGTGTGATGAGTGACCTCTTCTTTGCGATATTATCTCTATTTATGTGTAAACATTTGATTAGCTTTATCCAGATGGTATAACGCTATTTACCTTGCACAGATTAATACCATATCTCAGGGTAGTCCATAAGTCTAACAATGATAACAATAAGTAATATTTATTTATTTATTTATATTTTTATTTATTCATTTATTTATTTGTTTGTTTAAAGTTATTTTCTTTTTGATATTCAGTTTTCTGTAATACAACCTACACCACCAGTCATGGTGGCCAGGAATAGGATGCTGAGCATGGAAATGGCATCGTTCCTGGAGCCAGCACTTTTCCAGTCATGGTTCAGATACACTACATTCCACACTCACTTATCTATGGAAATAATACAAAAACCCTTTTAAACGCCATATGAGTTTAATCACCTTCCAAGAGGTTTGTGTACTCATGGCAAGTCTTTCCTGTCAATCTGCCTTTCAGTCCAGATGCTCACAATGGCAAATTTATGTCTCCCTGGCCTGCAGCCAGATTTATCGTGATGGCATGTTTATGTCATCTGCCCCACAAGCCAAATTTTTT
>NC_051399.1:27992979-27994532 GCF_015228065.2 Penaeus monodon
AAATTTGTGTTGATGCCATGTTTTTTTGTCACTTCAGGTTGACACCATAGTTATGGCAAACTTGGGATACTTCCAACTAAAGGCTAATCCAGGAGCCTGGTTATTGAGGTTACGACAAGGAAGATCTGCTGATATATACACTATTGCAAGGTGATATAGTAATTTCCTTTATGTTATCAGCAATGTAAGTAGAGGTTATAGACTAAGACAACTTAAGATCATCGGTCCTGTTTAATCCATGGTTTGCTCTTTTGTAAATTTTCATAGTAGAAATTCTCCCTTAAAAAAAGGACTCTTGTTTGCAGCCACGAAGGCACAGACACCCCAGTTGGTTCGGAGGACGTGGAGATTATTATCAGTAGCTTCCGTTCACATGTGGTCAAAGTGCGTGTAGGCAAGCAACCTGGAAAGCAACACCTGGAACTTCTTGCAGATGAAAATGAGGAATCAGGAGGACTTTGGAATTCCATCACCAGGTAGGTGACTTTACCTTCCTTTAATAGGCACAAGGAAAAAATGTACTGGATTTTGTTTGCTAATTGTTTGTCTCTACAACCCGTAAATGCTTCTTTTGTGTGCCATGATTGAATTGTTCAGAGCCACTTGCTCTTGATTGGGAATGAGACAAGATATTTTTGGCCTATTTGTCTTGAATAATAATTAATGGATTCTTTATCATGGAGGTCAGCCATAAATTCTTAGTATAGGTGACAGGGCTTATGAAGATTATAATCTATTCATGCATTTGTTATGAAAGGTAATCATTATATTCCCTTTTTGGAAGAAGACATTAACCACAAGTATGATAAATTTGTTTCAGTTTTTGCAAGAACAATTTGACGGTATAGAAATTCAATATTTAATGTGTAAGGGTGCTAGTAAGGAGAAATTGCACATAAAATGGCTACAGGCATATGCTACTTGAGAAATGCTGCTAATTGTTGACTACCAAGATAAAGAAACATATATATAAAAAGTGCTGCTATCTTATGAAATAAAGTGCAAGGCCTCTGTATATAGTTAATAGACTCAAGTAGGAATTTCTAAGCATTGATGTATTAGTTTGCAGTCAGAGGCATGACTATTTTAGCACAAATACACCAGATTTGTTTGTTCTTTCTTAATTTCATTGCTTCATTTTTTTGTTATATTTTCTTATATCTTTTTTTACCTTATTGTATTTATTTTATTCTTCTCTCAGACCTTGCCTAATGATGATTTTACACTGTTGGTACTAATGAGTTCCTGTTTACACCCTTTTCTGCTTATCATCCTTACATCATTAAAATTGTTGGCATTTAATGGAGTTGGTGGGTTCTCAGAGTGCAGTCATAGGGTTTTTTAGTGATATGATTAGAATTGCTCAAGTTATAGCAATAATGAGTTCAATTTGATGTGAGCAGAATATGGTATGAATGTAGATTGATTCATCCTTTCCTTTTTTTATCTTATATTTTGTCTTTTTTCCCTGCTACTGAGATAGTTGCAATGGCAGCTGTGTCAGTACGACGGAATTGTGAAATTTATGTCATCTGTCAAAGTAGAGCTATGTC
>NC_051399.1:27994632-28007310 GCF_015228065.2 Penaeus monodon
TATATATAGATATATATATATATATATATATATATATATATATTATATATATATATATAATTATATATATAAATTATATATATATATATATATATATATAATATATATATATTATATATATATATATATAATATATATATAATTTTATATATATATATTATATATATAATATATATAATATTATTATATATATATATATATATATAATATATATATTATATATATATATATATATATATATATATATATATATATATATATATATAATATATATATATAACATATAAATATATATATACATATATAATATATATATATATATTATATAACATATTATATTATATATATATATATATTATATATATATATATATATATTATATATATATATCTTTTATATATATATATATATATATATATAATATATATATATCATATAATATATATATATATATATATATTATATATATATATCTATATATATATATATATGTGTGCTACACAGGCAATTACTTCTATACTGATAGATTCCTCTCACTCTCTATTTACATAAATGTGAAATTCTGCATATAAACCCCTCTTCATCTCACAAACTAGGCTCCAATGATTGGGTAGGACAAAGTGTTTTACAGAAATTACAAGATAAAACACGAGGGAATGTATGAATGAATGCATACTTAAATTGTCTCCTAATCACTGCAAAGTTATGCTACCTGCAACCACCTTACATGGTTGAGGTTGGGGGGCAGCTGCGTAAGTATACAATATATTATCTTACAGGTTTTATATATTGTATCTTCCCTGGGTAAATATTCAGAATACATAACTGATCATGACAATATTAGTATTGTTAGATTCGTCTCACTCTCCACTATCCAATTATATCAAAATCATGTTGCGGAAACCCCCCATTACCCCCAATCTTGGCCCTGATAGCCGGGAAATTGCGAGGTAAAATATGAATAGAATACAGTAAATACATAAATATAATAATAATAGTAGACAAGGAATAGATTTCCAACCCTCACCCTGGAAGACAAAGAATACATCATGTATATATAACATGATGGAACATGAGAGAATCAAACAATATAGGAATGTACCCAGAGTAGCAGCATACCAACCTGTGACATAGTCAGTACTGTATACTGAATAGAATGTAGGGATCCCAGATGGCGGTGGAGAAGGCAGTGGCCCACTCTCCTCAGCGCAGCTCCCGATAGCCTGGGGCATGGTGGATGAAGGATGACAGAGTGGAAAGATGCACATATATCAGGAGGATGTATGGCAGTATCAGACACTAGATGGAGGTAATTATCCCATATAATTTCTGTACTGACCACATCACCATATATTGAGTAAAAATGTAAGGGCAATATCAAGTTTCCTTTCTTCTTGAAACCATGATCTACAGGATCCACAACAGCAATGAGAGGGACCTGCCAGCAACACCACTGTTGCTCATACACAGCCACTACGATGGCTGAGTGTGGAGGGTGCTCACATCCATAACCAACTTCAAGTGCAAGATGAACATGAGCCACGACACAATGCTCAACCTTTGTTACCACCACAACTTCCTTCTTAGGCAAAAGGCCTGCTATAGGTGCAGGCACACTACCAGGACTTGAACATAAGGATGAATCACATCCTGTGTGCTGCCGCGTCACTCTACCCTCCAGCTTTGGCCCTCCTGCCAGCTGCATGGTGCCTCCATCACTCTCCTAGCTGAGCACCCTCCCAGCTCAGTAGCATCGATCAATCAAGTTAGTTACATATTATGGTAATTCTTTACAATTCAGATTGTCACAAAATTTATTCACCAATCCAAGTTGCCATGACTAGGCATTACTGGCCAAAGGGGCTCTGCCCCCCAACAACCTCCAACAAACATTATCTTCACCTCATTAAGCACAGCAATATAAGAGCTGAAACTCAGAGTGGACTTAGGCTACGAGTGGTGCTTTCCACAATCATTTGTTTGCACATTATTTTTTGTACCTACGAATGCAACATTTTGACCTCTACAAAAATATCAGCTTCAATTTGCCTTAGCTTAACATGTCTATACTGTAAATAACCCTAATTATTCCTAAGCTATATATCACCATGTTTGCCCCACATGGTTGTATGCCCTATCCTGCCGGGGGGGGGGGGGGGGGTGCAATATAGCAGTATAATAAGTTATATTCATTACTCTATCATATTAATGTTATTTTGCCCCACAATTTCCCTGGTACCTTTTATGACCTTCCCTGCTATCAGGGCCAAAAATGTGGGGGTCTCAGGGGGTTTCCACACAGTAATTTTTAAATTTCACAGTCATCCAATCTTACAATTATCATTCTTTCTTTCAATTATCTACACTGTAAGACACGTGAGTCTCTTGTTATTTTCCATTGTAAATGACGTAAATTTGAGTATTGGTAATGTTTAAGAAGCTATCTTACTCCTCTGAGATTAAGTCCCAATCACTCTTGCCATTCTTGGGAAATCCACAAACATTGCCATATGAACCAATAACCTTCCTAGACCAAGGGCTCTTTACCCAGACCCCTTCCCAATCGCCATATTTCCTGGACTCCCACTCAATCACCATGGTCTTATGTGGCAATTTTTTGCGACATATTTTCTTTAACTTGATGTAATTTTTTGCCTATGTAGATTATTTCATGTATTAGTGTGTGTAGTTTTTTTTCTTTAATTATTATCTAAGTGATTATATTTACAGTAGCATAATGCAATGTCTATTGAATAGTTTTAAGAAAGTTCTGGTTGTGTGTGCACGCTCTCCCACTGCACTGTAGAATGCATGACAGACATATGGGTAGCTGATGCCGAGTCTGTCTGATGCTCTCTCCTGGCCCAAGTATGTGGAGGATTCTTTGTTTTCCTGGGTAGGGGATGGGAGAGGCAGCAGTCCCACAGGGGGTTGCAGGGGACACAGACCCCTGCATTAGACAATGATTCAGTACTGATATTATAGCAGAGTTCAAGAACTCCACACTGCATATGGAACACCCAGAAAAATAGCCAATAGATATCGTATTACAATACTGTACACAGAGCCAGAGCCAATTATTATAGTGCCGTTATATTTTCCGGTGAATGTATTCCAAAGTATTACATGTTGCACAACTTTCTAATTATAATCTTGCAATGGTAACACATATATGAAAAATATCTTACATTTGGTCATCTGTCCATTAACCCTTTTCTGACGGGTTATTTTTTGTTACAATCATGGCAAAATATTATTTTTCTGACACTGAAAGTGTGATTAAGTCGTTTTTAACACTTTCTCATTTTTACAATGCAAAAAAAAAAAAAAAAAAAAAAAAAAAAAAAAAAAAAAGCAACAAACCAACGATTTCAACTCCATGATGTCGCACACTGCTTATTTTATTTAGACTATAGACTGAATAATGATCAACTATGGAGTCTATATAACAACAAAAATACCCTTCAGTCTCAATTTATCTGGAAGTTTGGCAAGTAGAGACTTTAGAAAATAATGAAAACTGAAAATACAACATATCTTCGTAGTATTACGAAGAAACAGCATGAGATAGTGGTATTTGGCATGAGTGGTCGCGCATGCTAGGGCAAAGATCTTTATATAAGCCACTGGCAGCGAGGCCTGGTCCACTATGAATACTACCCGTCGGGAAAGGGTTAAGAGAAGGTATTCTGAACAGTTACCTTTCCCTGTTATAATCCATGTAAGACATTATAAAGGCCCAGTTTGTAGGATGGGTGGGGGACATCCACATATAAATTCCTTAATAAATATACATGCCTGATTATGCAGAGAATCCGTCGATGCCAATATTGTAGCATCTGGCGAAGCGGCCATATTCTGTATATTTACAAACTAGGAGGAATCCCGAAACAAACCCACCTTTGCGTCTCCTCTTCTTCCTGCTGTCGCCTGGGCCGCCGAATATAACGTAAGTCCCGATGATGATCGCTCCAGCCAGACAGGCCGAGGTGCGCAGCGTTAAACTTATCCCCAACATATTTTCTCCTTAATCCTCTGACTGCTTGTCATACGGCCAACATATTTCTCTTCCGAATTAATCCTGGGGCCTAACGCTAAATGACAAGATTTCTAAAGGTACTCTTGGGTCTGTGTACAGCAGAAACGTAGCCTTTGACAACAACCTTCTCAATGGTCTATTTTCATTGAGAGAAGGGCGTTATAAAACAGGGTCACGTAAAGGATTTTTTTTCGTTTCGTTTATCAGTGATGATTTATACCGATGAAAAGTTAGACATCTTTGTCCCTAGTATAAACAGTAACGCTGATAAAAATCAAATGACCTTTGTTTTGATAAAAGCTAAATGATTAATGCGCCTTTTCAACGTTATACAACCTTAACTATCACAGAGCAACAGCAATAAATGGGACGATTATGTTGATTGTAGTTGGTTTCCTGCTGAGATTCTCAATATAGAACAGACAGCAATATCAACAGTGACCAGACAGGTAACTGCAATGAAAATAATACCAATAATTATGATAGCATGATTAATAAATGCAAATCAAAGAATACTCAAAGAATGGCAACAATAACAAATTGATAATTCTAATGATGACAATAATTATGATGCAGTAACGAAAGAGGTAATATCAATGATAATGATACAGATAACAATAATGATTATAATACTCTTACTACTATTGCTATTCTACTACTAATTATAATAATTATAGTAGAAGTGATAATAATAATGATAATGATGATTATGTTAAAAATGATAATAATAATAATGATATGATAATGATAACGATGACGATGACGATGATAATGATACTACTACTACTACTACTATTATTATTATTATTAATGAAGATAACACATAATAATTATGATAATGATAACAATAGCAATGATAATCATAATGATGTCACAGAAATGCATTTGTAACCATCTAACTACTTTAACTACAACACTCTCAATAATCAAAGCAGTACCATCACAGTGGGGACACGTCCTCCCCACAATATTACACTGGCGGCAGCATTGGTGAGCACTCATTGGTGAGCACTCTGGGATAAACTCAACACACAGCATTACAAACAGTAATGATGATGATGATGATGATGATGATGATGATGATGATGATGATGATGATGATGATGATGATGATGATGATGATGATGATGATGATGATAATGATAATGATAATGATAATGATAATGATAATGATGATGATGATGACAATAATAATGATGATAATAATAATAATAATGATAATAATGGTAATAACACTGACAGCAATAATAACAATGATAATGATTATCATAATAATTTTCATCATCTTTAGTATCATTGTTATTGTTATCATAACCACCATTGTTATTACCATTGTCATTACTATTATCATTATTATTGTTCTTATTATTGTTATTGTTTTTATTATTATTGTTGTTGCTGCTGTTATTAACATCATCATTAGCATTATCATTACCATTACTTTCATATTAATATTATCGATGGAAATAATGAAATAATGATAATGACAAAAAAAAGTCAAGATATTGATGATAGCAATACAACTGTTGCCTGTATTATAATTTTTACTGTAGTCTTTGCTGCTATTGTTTCGGGTACTGTTATTACTACTGTATTCAATATATGAAGCGTTACTAGTGTTATCATTATCATTACTACTATCACGATGAAGATGCAGTACACAAGATTATGTAAAGAAATACATTCACCATGAAAGTTACTATAATGACTATCATTATCCTGCTGAACCCGCGAGCATTAACGTCATTATTTAGCATATCATAATTTCTGACGTTATTTTTATCACCAGCATTATTACCAAATGATAATTGCCCGTTTCCGGAAGATCTGAGAGAAAAGAAATTTCGTCTTCGAATTCAAAATTACACACCAATTTTGCTTATTATACAAAATATATATGATACGTGGATCTTGTTATTACACATATTTTAAAATCAGTGTTACTTTATAGATACGTAGATAAAAATGGAAATGAAAAAAATCAGTATATGATACTCACATATACACATTGGTGTGTGTGTGTGTGCGCGCGCGTGCGCGCGTAAACATAGAAATGTTATTCATTTATTTCATCTTTCAGAGGGAGTATCTTTACGCATAGAATAATGTGTCTCAAGCCTGGCCACAGGACGAGGACATGACCAATAGTCTGACCCAGTCTCACGAGCCAACGGTAGGCATATTTGCGTAGCCAGTGCAATGCGACGAATGCTAAAAAGGCCAAAGCGGCTTTCAAATGGAAGACGAGAGTTACGCTGATCGCAAATGGATTTTTCCGTATTTCTGCAACCCCTAAGGTTGGTTCGCTTGTTTCATTTAATTATTACATCACTCGCTCACTCACTCACTCACTCACTCACACACACACACACACACACACACACACACACACACACACACACACACACACACACACACACACACACACACACACACACACACACACACACACACACACACCAAAGCCTCACATTACTAAGTGCAAATTCGTCAGCTGCGAATAATTAGACTAATGGAAGTAAATATACTTGATTGCTGGGGCAGTAGACTCTTGTCTCTTTTGTTCGTTTTTAGCGCTAAATTCGTCTCCAAACGCTGCAACTCATTCACCTTTGCTCTGTCTAGCATTGCGGTGCTGATAAAATGTTACTTCTTGGTCGCCAGATGCAGGGCATGGCAGGAATTGGTTGAGGTCGCCAAATGCGAATTTACCAAATGCAAATATACTATATGCTAGTCTTTATTACACGCAGATATAAGTGTGGTAATTTGCCACCGAGGGCACCTACCCAAGAAATCTTCAGAGTAATGTAGCGCCCAAACCCCTTTTCCCCGACAATAATGTCATTATTTCCCCTATTTCTGGAAACAGTCCGATTTCGTCAAGAGAGGGCACTACGTGATTATCTAGTGGGGATTCTCAAAATAAAATCCAGATTGTTCATTAAGAATCCACACTATAAAATATCAAAGGTTACCAAGACCTAATTTCAACCCTAGATACTTGAGAGAAGGGTAATATCAAACAAAATTTATATATTTAATTACTTCCTGATATATTAGGTCACAAATCATTACATTTTCAGTAAATCGCAGCCATCTGTAATATCAAACAGATTATTCAATTAAATGTAATCCAACCTGATACCATTCTTCACTTGTCCTCCTTGTTTCTTCTTTCTTCCTTACAGAGTAATCTTGCTCATATCTTGTTATCTTCTTTCATCTGCTCAGAGGACTCCTGAAATTGATCCCTTACAGTACATGTAACAGAAAACGTTTCTCCCTCCATTCAAAGTACGAGAATGCCCTCTTCATATAGGAGTCCTTAACATTTTTCCTGAGTGTGAAACCAGGCACTCATACCTTAGATTCCTAGTTCTAAAATTCGGAAGTTCAACTCATGGATAACATATGGCAGGGCCCAGGTTCTCACGCTTCTGATCCTAAATACAAAGTGCCAACTATTTATAAATCAGTCTGAAAATTAAATTGATAACTACTTCCCCTTAAAAAGAAGACCCACCTTCCACCCTGACAAGCCATGGGTCAACAACAGGATCAAAGATCTTATCATGACCAGACAAAAAACTTACGGTAAAAACAGTGATGCAACTGAGTACTTAGCAAAATAGGTGAGACTAGAAATAAGATCGACTAAGAAAAAATATCATAAACAATTAATAAACAGCCAACCCCAAATCATGGCTTAGTTGCTTTAGGAACATCATCTTTGACAAGAGAAATGACTTACCTGTCTCAAATCTATGAATTTGCCGACTCGCCGGATTGCACTTCTACATCCACCAACAATATTTTTTCTAGCTGAGGTTCCAAGGCGAAGAAGAAGAAAAAAAAAATACTTGCCTCTCATTGTCTTTATTAGATATCATTCCATGCAAACAAATGCTTGGGGTAAAGCAGTCTTCCTCACCGGCAAGGACCCTTGCAAACCGTCGTTCTGCTCGCCATCTCAATCTTGCGTTCAATGGCCGAACCGGTTTACTAATTACTAGTTTACCTATAACGACCGTTTGACTTGTCCCAAATCACTCTGCCTCGGACAGTTACAACAGAATTCTATAACATTCCACAAGAGAGAGATTAACACTATTCTAAATACACTAACATCACAAGCGTACTTACCCTCCCGCCCATATATGCAACTGTAAGCGAATGCGAGGTACTTCAGCAGTTAAACGATAAGTAAAAGTAAATTTCCTGCCCTGGTTATTGCGAGTTGGCTCCCGAGCTCGCCACCCCTCAAGGCAACATTTTTAACAGATTCATCACTGAAGGCATGGTACCTTTCCTATGAAAGCGAGCCATCATATTTGCAATTCACAAAACAAATCCACCTAACTCTCTCGGCGACCTTAGGTAAAATACTCGGGAAAATAGTTGCTAAAGAATCATTGAAGGCATTTACCCTCAAGTAAGATCATCCTCAGATCGAAAACATCAAAGGAAGCTCCAGAGTCAATTACATCACATTAATCGTAGACAAGCGCCTGGAGGTGACCTCCGTCAGCCGATACCTGCAGAGAGCGTCGTTCACAACTTAAATTTGAAATTTATTTCCATAGGGTTTTACCATGACTGGGTGAAATGGATCTCCTCTTTCATCGACTTTCGTTCCCAGAGAACTCGTGGAAATAACCAATTTTCCAAGGAGATCGAATTTCACTCCGTTGCCTGCCAAGGGCCTCTGCCCATTATTATTCCAAATAATGGTCAATAAGGATAATTCCACAGGCGAAGATCTACAAATACGTGGAATGGCCTTCATCACACAGCATGCACATGAACACACACACACACACACACACACACACACACACACACACACACACACACACACACACACACACACACACACACACACACACACACACACACACACACACACACAAGCGCACAAGCACACATACACACTCACTCTCTCTCTCTCTCTCTCTCTCTCTCTCTCTCTCTCTCTCTCTCTCTCTCTCTCTCTCTCTCTCTCTCTCTCTCTCTCTCTCTCTCTCTCTGCATATCAGACACAAATTTCTGGGAGGATTGACCCTCTACAAGTACGATGAGGAATGGATGCCTTGGTACAACAAATGGGAGACCTGATTCTCAGCGCTCGCAGCTCAAGGCTCGAATTCCTTCCGCCCCAATCTGCGGCTGAGGGATTAGGAACGCAACTTACTGGGCCAACGATCACGGAAGAGGAATATACAAAGTCCTGAAAAACTCCCATAGCTGTGCCGGCTTCAGTTTGAGAAGCGATTTCCGCAACGCCTCCTTTACCTCCGAGGACTTTCTTCGCTACATGATCTGCACGCATTCTGTCGGTTTCATGAACAAACACTGGTCGCCTCTCGTGCTTCTGTGCAGCCCGTGCAAGTAGAAATACTATTTCATGAAATTCCTGAATCACACGTAGGGCGTAGAGCTCAAGGAAGATTACAAGACAAAGATAACGAACGAACGATATACCGAAAGATGTAATGAATATAATATTGGAGATGTATAAATTTGATTTTCAATTATTTGAGTACCAATATCCCTTTCTCTGATGCAGCTTTGTGGTACATAAATTCCGAATTTGCAGTATATATTGATTTTTGACGGATATTCATCAGATAAATTAGAAGGTAGCTAGATAAATATACAGAAGATAAACAGAGCTAGAATAAACAATGTAGATAAATATACGCATATATACGTTCACACGCAAAAAAGTGACAATAGATACGAGTATGTTAGCGAGAGAGAGCGAATGAAAGTAAAGCGACTCGATCGAAGGACAAAAGCTAGATACCTCTGGCCATCCAAATCACTGCAATTAAGCACACATGTGCGAATCCCCACCAAGGTTCAGATGTTGCAATTAATTAGCTTCGTTTCATTGGTTATGTATTTTTCATGTGCAGACGAATATGGAGCACATATGATGCAGCTGTTTTGATATGCCTTTATAATAAAAATGTTAAAATAACGTTAGTAATATGAGTGATTATGACATGATTCTGAAATGGTAAAAAACAGCAGTGTAGACACACGTGGTGATATTAGCTGATCATCACAAATAAAAGTTGGTAAGTGTTGTTTCGATGCATTTGTTTTTCAATTTCTTAGAGCAATATACAATTTGAGCTTATGACTTCTCCGAGGTAATTAGAGGACTGTGAATCTTTTTCCCATAAGACTAACAGAATTCATATGAAACCCAATATGCATACGTATCTGATTAACTATTACCCTCTAAAATACCTGCCGAGAGAGGGAGAGAGAAAGAAAGAGAGAAGTAGGTAGGTAGGTTTGATTGATTTTATAAAACTTATTCACAAAACAGTGTACATGCCCTGCAAAAAGCCAGGGTGAGTTGCCAAAGCACCTATCCAAATTGTGCTTCTATTTAAGTTGAGGACTACCAGTCAAACATTAGTTCTGCATCCCTAAAGGACTGTGTCATTGTGCTTACAGTATTCACATATCTGACCACAAACAAATACAGCAGTAATCATATCAAATACAAGACCAGTGTCTATAATAAAACCGGTCTCTGGACAGTGCTCTTTGATCAATAGATGCAGTTTTCGTGCCACGAAGTAATAGTAAGGTTATGCGACATGGTCGCCATGCACATTTTTGCAGTGGTGATACGAAATTGGATTTGTCTCCAAAACTCATCTTGTATATATTGTTTAGTGTACTGATAACCCATGCGTAACCTTATCTGTGTAATCTGCTGCCTGCGAGATAATCCATTATAGCCTTCATTGGGTTTGTCCAAATCTGACCCCAGCAACACTTTTATGTCAGATGGTACCATTTTTCCTCTGCCTCATGATCTCGAACACAGCTTAAGCTTTTTTGTTTTTGTTTGCTTCATTAAAAGATAATGGTACTGCACAGCAAGTTTTTCATAGAAAGGTAATAACTTGGCTAATATAACTGACCAAGCTTGTTTCAAGTTGATACTCTTACATGAATAGGTATCCAGTAATGTGACACGTGTACACCCTGCTCTGATAGACTAAACATTTGGTGAAGGATATTTCACCGAGTTCACATATTACAACAATTTTTGTGGTAATTGTTTTCCCGCCTCATATAAGTTTTCCAGATCTACCCTCCTAGTCAGTGTGTTTATGTATTACAAGACCTTGATATGAACGGTCAGACTAATGTATATGACGCTAATATTAAAAATGTGTAAATTTCATAGTGATTAATGTCAACCACCTTTACCCAAGTGTCCATGCAAGTGATTACAAGTGGTATGGCACGCTACGCCACGGTCTTGCCGAATAGTAATATGTATGTATGTATATATATGTATTTATGTGTATATATATATATATATATATATATATATATATATATATATATATATATGTGTGTGTGTGTGTGTGTGTGTGTGTGTGTGTGTGTGTGTGTGTGTGTGTGTGTGTGTGTGTGTGTGCGTGCGTGTGTGTGTGTGTGTGTGTGTGGTGTGTGTGTGTGTGTGTGTGTGTGTGTGTGTGTGTGTGTGTGTGTATGTGTGTGTATGTGTGTGTATATATATATATATATATATATATATATATATATATATATATATATATATATATATGTGTGTGTGTGTGTGTGTGTGTGTGGTGTGTGTGTGTGTGTGTGTGTGTGTGTGTGTGTGTGTGTGTGTGTGTGTGTGTGTGTGTGTGTACACACACACACACACATTGCTTCATAACTGGGGATTAGTAATGGATCCGTTGTTATTAATTTCCATGGAACCCTCAACCTTCCTAAGAATGCTGACGCCTGAGCAAAAGATGAGTCGGATAATGACTTCAGCGGAGATGCTGATAAATCGTATACCAGTTTGAATCGGGTTTCATACTTCGATCAGGAAACCAGAGCCGAATCTAAGCAGTGGAAGCATCCCTCATCTCCGATGCGACGAAATTCAAGGTCATGAAGTCATCCCGGAAGGTCATCATGGTGAGTGTGTGAGTGTTCATGGTCGCACATTAACGGAATATACCATGAACTACTGGGATAGTTTCGGGAGGTTCTGGCAGAGAAATGCCAAGGGAAAGTGACCTATGTGTGTGTGTGTGAATGTGTATGTATGTGTATCTATATATAAATTACATATATAATTTATATATATATGTAATTTATATTAGATACACATACATCACTTCACAACACACACATAGGTCACTTTCCCTTGGGATTTCTCTGCCAGAACCTCCCGAAACTATCCAGTAGTTCATGGTATATTCCGTTAATGTGCGACCATGAACACTCACACACTCACCATGATGACCTTCCGGATGACTTCATGACCTTGAATTTCGTCGCATCGAGATGAGGGATGCTCCACTGCTTAGATCGGCTCTGTTTCCGATCGATATGAAAACCCCATTCAAATGATACATTTTTCGCATCTCCGCTGAATCATTACCGACTCATCTTTTGCTCAGCGTCGCATCTTAGGAAATTTTAGGGTTCCTGGAAATTAATAACAACGGATCCATTACTAAACCCCCTTTTTTTAAGCAATGTGTGTTGGTGTGTTACACACACACACCCCACCCCCCCACCCCCACACACACACACACACACACACACACACCACACAAAAAAAACACCAAAAACCC
>NC_051399.1:28007410-28024731 GCF_015228065.2 Penaeus monodon
AGAGAGAGGAGAGAGAGAGAGAGAGAGAGAGAGAGAGAGAGAGAGGAGAGAGAGAGAGAGAGAGAGAGAGAGAGAGGTGAGTGTGTATGTGTGCTTGTGTGCTGTGCGTGTGTGTGTGTGTGTGTGTGTGTGTGTGTGTGTGTGTGTGTGTGTGTGTGTGTGTGTGTGTGTGTGTGTGTGTGTGTGTGTGTGTGTTCATGTGCATGCTGTGTGATGAAGGCCATTCCACGTATTTGTAGATCTTCGCCTGTGGAATTATCCTTATCGACCATTATTTGGAATAATAATGGGCAGAGGCCCTTGGCAGGCAACGGAGTGAAATTCGATCTCCTTGGAAAATTGGTTATTTCCACGAGTTCTCTGGGAACGAAAGTCGATGAAAGAGGAGATCCATTTCACCCAGTCATGGTAAAACCCTATGGAAATAAATTTCAAATTTAAGTTGTGAACGACGCTCTCTGCAGGTATCGGCTGACGGAGGTCACCTCCAGGCGCTTGTCTACGATTAATGTGATGTAATTGACTCTGGAGCTTCCTTTGATGTTTTCGATCTGAGGATGATCTTACTTGAGGGTAAATGCCTTCAATGATTCTTTAGCAACTATTTTCCCGAGTATTTTACCTAAGGTCGCCGAGAGAGTTAGGTGGATTTGTTTTGTGAATTGCAAATATGATGGCTCGCTTTCATAGGAAAGGTACCATGCCTTCAGTGATGAATCTGTTAAAAATGTTGCCTTGAGGGGTGGCGAGCTCGGGAGCCAACTCGCAATAACCAGGGCAGGAAATTTACTTTTACTTATCGTTTAACTGCTGAAGTACCTCGCATTCGCTTACAGTTGCATATATGGGCGGGAGGGTAAGTACGCTTGTTGATGTTAGTGTATTTAGAATAGTGTTAATCTCTCTTCTTGTGGAATGTTATAGAATTCTGTTGTAACTGTCCGAGGCAGAGTGAGTTGACAAGTCAAACGGTCGTTATAGGTAAACTAGTAATTAGTAAACCGGTTCGGCCATTGAACGCAAGATTGAGATGGCGAGCAGAACGACGGTTGCAAGGGTCCTTGCCGGTGAGGAAGACTGCTTTACGCCAAGCATTTTGTTTGCATGGAATGATATCTAATAAAGACAATGAGAGGCAAGTATTTTTTTTTCTTCTTCTTCTTCGCCTTGGAACCTCAGCTAGAAAAAATGATTGTTGGTGGATGTAGAAGTGCAATCCGGCGAGTCGGCAAATTCATAGATTTGAGACAGGTAAGTCATTTCTCTTGTCAAAGATGATGTTCCTAAAGCAACTAAGCCATGATTTGGGGTTGGCTGTTTATTAATTGTTTATGATATTTTTTCTTAGTCGATCTTATTTCTAGTCTCACCTATTTTGCTAAGTACTCAGTTGCATCACTGTTTTTACCGTAAGTTTTTTGTCTGGTCATGATAAGATCTTTGATCCTGTTGTTGACCCATGGCTTGTCATGGTGGAAGGTGGGTCTTCTTTTTAAGGGGAAGTAGTTATCAACTTAATTTCAGACTGATTTATAAAATAGTTGGCACTTTGTATTAGGATCAGAAGCGTTGAGAACCTGGGCCCTGCCATATGTTATCCATGAGTTGAACTTCCGAATTTTAGAACTAGGGAATCTAAGGTATGAGTGCCTGGTTTCACACTCAGGAAAAATGTTAAGGACTCCTATATGAAGAGGGCATTCTCGTACTTTGAATGGAGGGAGAAAACGTTTTCTGTTACATGTACTGTAAGGGATCAATTTCAGGAGTCCTCTGAGCAGATGAAAGAAGATAACAAGATATGAGCAAGATTACTCTGTAAGGAAGAAAGAAGAAACAAGGAGGACAAGTGAAGAATGGTATCAGGTTGGATTACATTTAATTGAATAATCTGTTTGATATTACAGATGGCTGCGATTTACTGAAAATGTAATGATTTGTGACCTAATATATCAGGAAGTAATTAAATATATTAATTTGTTTGATATTACCCTTCTCTCAAGTATCTAGGGTTGAAATTAGGTCTTGGTAACCTTTGATATTTTATAGTGTGGATTCTTAATGAACAATCTGGATTTTATTTTGAGAATCCCCACTAGATAATCACGTAGTGCCCTCTCTTGACGAAATCGGACTGTTTCCCTGAAATAGGGGAAATAATGACATTATTGTCAGGGAAAGGGTGGGCGCTACATTACTCTGAAGATTTCTTGGGTAGGTGCCCTCGGTGGCAAATTACCACACTTATATCTGCGTGTAATAAAGACTAGCATATAGTATATTTGCATTTGGTAAATTCGCATTTGGCGACCTCAACCAATTCCTGCCATGCCCTGCATCTGGCGACCAAGAAGTAACATTTTATCAGCACCGCAATGCTAGACAGAGCAAAGGTGAATGAGTTGCAGCATTTGGAGACGAATAAAAACGAACAAAAGAGACAAGAGTCTACTGCCCCAGCAATCAAGTATATTTACTTCCATTAGTCTAATTATTCGCAGCTGACGAATTTGCACTTGCGAATTTTCTTGGTAATGTGAGCTCTTGGGGGGGTGTGTGTGTGTGTGGTGTTTGTGCTGTGTGTGTGTTGTGATTTGGTGTTGTGTGTGTGTGTGTGTGTGTGTTGTGTGTGTGTGTGTAGAGTGAGTGATTTATGAGTGCCGGAGTGGTGAGGAAGGTGATGTTAAATTAACGAAAAAGCGAACCAAACTAGGGTTGCAAATCGGAAAAATCCATTTGCGAACTACTTCGTCTTCTTTGATACGCGTTTGACTTAATTTTCGTCGTGCACTGGCTACGCAATATGCCTACGTTTGGCTCGTGAGACTGGGGGTCAGTCTAGTTGGGTTTGTCTGTCTGTTGGAGGTTGAGACCTTTGTTATGGTAAGATACTCCTTGAGAAAATGATGATATGTTTGCGCGCGCACATCACAACACACAAGTATGTGTGAGTATATCTGATTTTCATTTCTTATCTACGTACTATAAGTAACATGAACTTTATTTTAAACAATCCGTATCAATATTTTGTATAATCCCAAATTGGTGTGTAATTTTGATTCGAAGACAAAATTGTCTTTCTCGATCTTCCGGAACGGCAATTTTCATTGGTAAAAATGCTGTGATAAAATAACGTCAGAAATTATGATATGCTAAATAATGCTCGCGAGTTCAGCAGGATAATGATAGTCATTATAGTAACATTCATGGTGAATGTATTTCTTTACATAATCTTGTGTACTGCATCTTCATGTGATAGTAGTAATGAAATGTAACACTAGTAACGCTTCATATATAATTATATAATACAAAGAGTAATGCAAAGAAAAAAATTTTTACCATCAAAGGGTATTATCATTAAATCTTGATTTTTTTTTGTCATTAATTATTTCATTATTTCCATCGGATATTAATGAATAATGGTATGTAATTGATAATAAATTATGTTAATAACAACAAAATAATAATAAAAACAATACATAATAAGAACAATATAATGAAATAGTAATACAATTAATACAATGGTGGTTAGATACCATAACAATACTAAAGATGATGAAAATTATTATGAAATCATACATTGTTATTATTGCTTCAGTGTTATTACCATTATTATTTTATTATTTATTATCATTATTATTTTTCATCATAATATCATAAATTATCATTATATTAATATATTTAATCATCATTATCATTATCATATCATCATCATCATCATAATCAACATCAATCATCATCATCATCATCATCATATCATCTCATCATCATACATTCTGTTTGTAATCTGTGTGTTGAGTTTATTCCCAGAGTCTCACAATAGTGCTACATTGCTGCGCCAGTGTATTCGTGGGAGATTCCCACTGTGATTGTACTTTATTTTTGAGTTTGTAGTTAAGTTATAGATGTTACATATGCATTCTTAATCATTATATTACTTCATTTTATCATTATCATAATTATTATTGTTATCTTCATATATATCTAATATATAGTAGTAGAAATCTTTTCAGTTCATCGTCAGCGTTATCTTAATATCTTATTATATCATTTTAACATGTCATATTACTTTTTAATTATCACTTCTACTAAATTATTATATAGTAGTAGGATGCAATATTTAAAGAGTATTAATCATTATGTTATCTGTATCATTATCATTGATATTACCTCTTTTTATGCATTTATTTATTGTCATCATTTAAATTATCAATTGTTATTAGTTGCCATTCTTGTATTCTTTGATTGCTTTCTTATCATGCATCATAATTATTGGTTTTTTTTAAAATTGCAGTTACTGTCTGGTTCACTGTTGATATGTTTTTCTATATTGAGAATCTCAGCAGAAACAAATACAATCAACATAATCGTCCATTTATTGCTTTTCTGTGATAGTTAGTTTAAACGTTGAAAGGCGCATTAATATTTAGCTTTTATCAAACAAAGGTCATTTGATTTTTATCAGCTTACTGTTTATAACTAGGCACAAATGTCTAACTTTTCATCGTATACATCATCACTGATAACGAACGAAAAAATCCTTTCCCCTGTTTTATAAACGCCCTCCTCTCAAATAAACAACGGAAGGTTGTTGTCAAAGGCTACGTTTGCTGAAACATTACAAAGTACCTTTAAGATTTTCATTTAGCGTTAGCCAAGGATTATTTACAGAGATATGTTGGCCGACAAAATCAGAGATTTAAGGAGAAAATATGTGGGATAATTTACGCTGCGCACCTCGGCCTTCTGGCTGGAGCGATCACCCTCGGGACTTACGATATCGGCGGCCAGGCGACGCAGGAAGAATAGGACGCAAAAGGGTTTGTTTCGGGATTCCTCTAGTTTGTAATAACCAGCCTTCCAGATGCTACAATATTGCACGAGATCTATAATCAGGCATGGTATATTTATTAGGAATTTAAATGTGGATGTCCCCACCATCGACACGGGGCTTAAATTCTTACGGATTAGGGAAATGGTCTGTCGAATACTTTCTTAACTTCCCAAAAGGGGTATATTTCGGGGCCCGGGTATCCAGTGGTTTCTTTGCCCAATCCATTCATCCGAAATACTGCATATTCAGGGTTTTTCGTAATCTAAGATATGTGGTTTTTCCAGTTTTCAATTTTTAAATCTCTTCCCAAAATTCCAGATAAAGAGACTGAGTATTTTGTTGTTTTCCCCATAGTTGCATATTCCAGTTTTGCCTAAATAAATAAGTTGCGATCATGGAGTTGACGTGTTTGTGCTTTTTTTTTTTTTTTTTATTGTAATAAATGAAAGTAGTTAAACAACTTAATCACATTATGTCAAAAGTTTATTTGCTGCATTTCACAAAAATTAACCTAGGAATGGTTAATGGCCCAGGGAAAATGTAGATATTTTATATATTTTACCATTGCGTCATCATTAGAAGTGTGCAATTGGTTTTGGGTTTTTGTTTATAACGGTAATAAATTGTTGTTAAGTATAATTCGATATCTAAAATTTTTGGTGTTCCTAAAGAACATGAAAGGGAAATGAAATCACGTATATGATTTCTGTTCCCTTCAACCCTTTGGACTGTGCCATCCCATCCTTGGAAACATCAAAGAACTCCACATATTAAGGCACAGACATGCTCGGCATAGCTCCCATATGTCTATTGTTCATAAGTGTGAGTCACACAACAGATTTCCTTTAAACTACATAAGTGTTATGCTATGTATATATAATCATTTCATAATTTCAAGAAAAACTACACACCTAATAATGTAATCTCCATCAACAAAACAATTAAAAAAATTCTGGCCAAAAATCAACAACACCATGGTTATCGAGTGGGCCGGAAATGGCATGGGGAAGGGCTGGAAAAGCCCTTGTTAAGGAATTATTAATTAGATTGCAATGTTTGGATTTCCCAAGAAGAATTAATAATAACTCAGGGTAAGATAGCTTCAAAAAATTAAATACTCAAATTTACAGTAATTTAAGAAAACAAGAACCATGGTTTTGGATAATTGAAAGATAAGATCATGTTAGGATTGGTATTGGTAAATTTAAAATTTGTGTGGAACCCCGACCCACATTTTGGCCTGTAGCATGGAAGGATAAAAGGTACGGGAAATTGTGGGGCAAAAAACAGTAATATGATAAGTAATGAATAACTTATTACTGTATATTGCACCCCCCCCAGGATGGGATCAACCATGGGGTAAACATTGATTTAAGTGAAAATAGTATAATTAGTATAGACTGTTAAGAAGCAATTAAATACTATTTTTGTAGAGGTCAAAATTTGCATCGTAATACAAAAATAATCTGCAAACATGATTGTGAAGCACCATCGTAGCCTAAGTCCACTCTGATTTCAGCTCTTATTGCCGGCTAATGGATAACAACTGTTGTTGGAGTTGTTGGGGCAAAACCCTTGGCCAGTAATTGTTCAGAACTTCGTGGTGAATAAATTTTGGAGACAATCTGATGTAAGGAATACCATATATGTAACTAATTGATTATGCTAAAATCTGGGAGGGTGATTATAGGGAGTGAAGCCATGAAGTCAAGGGTCCAAGCTGGAGGTATAATGCGGCAGAACAGGATTGATTCCTATTGTTCAAGTCCGTTAGGCCCCACCTTAGAGCCTTTTCCATAAGAAAATTGTGGTGGAACAAAGTTAAATTTTTTTACCCTAGTTTTTTGCACTTGATTGTATGATTTGAGGACCCTAAGAGATCGTAGTGGCTGGAGAGAAACATGGTGTTTGCGGAGTCCTCTCTTTGGGTTTGATCTGTAATTGGTTTCAAAGAAGGAATTGATATTCCCTTAATTTTACCTAATTGGGGGTGGGTACAGAAATTTATGAATATTCCTCTCTTGTCTGATAGCATACATCCTCCATATGTGCATCTTTCCACTTCTTTCCACCAGCCCCAGGCTTTCGGAGCCGCTGAGGAGAGGGGCCATGCACTTTCTCCCATCTGGATCCTACATTCTTACAGTATTACAGTCTACGTAACAAGGTTTGATGCTCACATTGGGATTCCTATTGTTTGATTCTCTCATTCCATCGTTATATATCATTGTCTTTGTCTTCCGGTGAGGCTGGAAATCATCCTTGTCCTATTATTATATATGTTTCTGATTCTTTAAATTTACCTCTGGAATTCCCGCATCGGCAAGATTGGGGTCATGGGGTTTCCGAACATTGATTTTGATATAATCTGGTAGTGGAGACAAAGAGATTAAATATCTATTGTCATGTCATATGTATTATTCCCAGGGAGTACATTAAATCCTATAATATATTATATTTTAGACTTCCCATTCCCCCACCTAACTGGGCAAATTTGGTTTAGGAAATTAGATGCTTCTTACCTTCCCTCGTGTTTATCTTGTAATTTCTAAAAAGTTCCAATCAATCATTGCATAGTTGGAATGAAGAGGGGTTTATCAAGGAATTTATTAATAAAGTGGGGAATTATTTAGAAATCCTGTTCCCAAAATTTAATAGATATAATATGTTATAGGATACTATTATATTATCTATATATAAATAATAATGTATTATGTTTATTATATTATATATTTATTTATTTATGTATAGGAAGATAGGATATATATAATAAGTAATTATATAATAAAATTAAGATGAATTAATAAAAATATATAGAATATATATAATATAATATAATAGTATATAATATATTATATATATTATAATAATTAAATATATATATATATATAATATTATAAATATATACCTATAAAATATAATAATATATATATATATTAGATATAATATAATATATATATATATATATATATTAGTAATATATATTTATAGATATATTATATATATATGATATAATATATATATAGTATATAATATTAGCTATATATTATTATATATATATAAAATATATAATATATAATATAATTATTATAATATATATAATATATTATATTATATATTATAAATATAATTATATAATATATAATTATAGAATTATATAATATAATATATAATATAATTATATATATAATAATTATTATATTAATATGATATTAATAATATATATATATATCTAATATATATATATAATATATTATATAATTAATATATATATATATATATTATAATATATATATATATTATATATATATATATATTATATATATATATATATATATATATATAATATATATATTATATATATATATTATATATATATAATATATTATATATATAATATAATATATATAAATATTATATATATATATAATATAAATAATATTATAATAATATATATATATAATAATATATATAATATTAATATATAATTAATAATAATATATATTATATATTATATATATATATAATATAATATAATATATATATATATTATATATATATTATATATATATATATAATATAATATAAAATTTATGGTGCTACACAGGCAATTACTTCTATACTGATAGATTCTCTCACTCTCTATTTCATAAATTGAAATTCTGCTATAAACCCCTCTTCATCTCACAAACTAGGCTCCAATGATTGGGTAGGACAAAGTGTTTTACAGAAATTACAAGATAAAACACGAGGGAATGTATGAATGAATGCATACTTAAATTGTCTCCTAATCACTGCAAAGTTATGCTACCTGCAACCACCTTACATGGTTGAGGTTGGGGGGCAGCTGCGTAAGTATACAATATATTATCTTACAGGTTTTATATATTGTATCTTCCCTGGGTAAATATTCAGAATACATAACTGATCATGACAATATTAGTATTGTTAGATTCGTCTCAGTCTCCACTATCCAATTATATCAAAATCATGTTGCGGAAACCCCCCATTACCCCCAATCTTGGCCCTGATAGCCGGGAAATTGCGAGGTAAAATATGAATAGAATACAGTAAATACATAAATATAATAATAATAGTAGACAAGGAATAGATTTCCAACCCTCACCCTGGAAGACAAAGAATACATCATGTATATATAACATGATGGAACATGAGAGAATCAAACAATATAGGAATGTACCCAGAGTAGCAGCATACCAACCTGTGACATAGTCAGTACTGTATACTGAATAGAATGTAGGGATCCCAGATGGCGGTGGAGAAGGCAGTGGCCCACTCTCCTCAGCGCAGCTCCCGATAGCCTGGGGCATGGTGGATGAAGGATGACAGAGTGGAAAGATGCACATATATCAGGAGGATGTATGGCAGTATCAGACACTAGATGGAGGTAATTATCCCATATAATTTCTGTACTGACCACATCACCATATATTGAGTAAAAATGTAAGGGCAATATCAAGTTTCCTTTCTTCTTGAAACCATGATCTACAGGATCCACAACAGCAATGAGAGGGACCTGCCAGCAACACCACTGTTGCTCATACACAGCCACTACGATGGCTGAGTGTGGAGGGTGCTCACATCCATAACCAACTTCAAGTGCAAGATGAACATGAGCCACGACACAATGCTCAACCTTTGTTACCACCACAACTTCCTTCTTAGGCAAAAGGCCTGCTATAGGTGCAGGCACACTACCAGGACTTGAACATAAGGATGAATCACATCCTGTGTGCTGCCGCATCACTCTACCCTCCAGCTTTGGCCCTCCTGCCAGCTGCATGGTGCCTCCATCACTCTCCTAGCTAAGCACCCTCCCAGCTCAGTAGCATCGATCAATCAAGTTAGTTACATATTATGGTAATTCTTTACAATTCAGATTGTCACAAAATTTATTCACCAATCGAAGTTGCCATGACTAGGCATTACTGGCCAAAGGGGCTCTGCCCCCCAACAACCTCCAACAAACATTATCTTCACCTCATTAAGCACGGCAATATAAGAGCTGAAACTCAGAGTGGACTTAGGCTACGAGTGGTGCTTTCCACAATCATTTGTGTTTGCAGATTATTTTTTGTACCTACGAATGCAACATTTTGACCTCTACAAAAATATCAGCTTCAATTTGCCTTAGCTTAACATGTCTATACTGTAATTAATAACCCTAATTATTCCTAAGCTATATATCACCATGTTTGCCCCACATGGTTGTATGCCCTATCCTGCTGGGGGGGGGGGGGTGCAATATAGCAGTATAATAAGTTATATTCATTACTCTATCATATTACTGTTATTTTGCCCCACAATTTCCCTGGTACCTTTTATGACCTTCCCTGCTATCAGGGCCAAAAATGTGGGGGTCTCGGGGGGTTTCCACACAGTAATTTTTAAATTTCACAGTCATCCAATCTTACAATTATCATTCTTTCTTTCAATTATCCACACTGTAAGACACATGAGTCTCTTGTTATTTTCCATTGTAAATGACGTAAATTTGAGTATTGGTAATGTTTAAGAAGCTATCTTACTCCTCTGAGATTAAGTCCCAATCACTCTTGCCATTCTTGGGAAATCCACAAACATTGCCATATGAACCAATAACCTTCCTAGACCAAGGGCTCTTTACCCAGACCCCTTCCCAATCGCCATATTTCCTGGACTCCCACTCAATCACCATGGTCTTATGTGGCAATTTTTGCGACATATTTTCTTTAACTTGATGTAATTTTTTGCCTATGTAGATTATTTCATGTATTAGTGTGTGTAGTTTTTTTTCTTTAATTATTATCTAAGTGATTATATTTACAGTAGCATAATGCAATGTCTATTGAATAGTTTTAAGAAAGTTCTGGTTGTGTGTGCACGCTCTCCCACTGCACTGTAGAATGCACGACAGACATATGGGTAGCTGATGCCGAGTCTGTCTGATGCTCTCTCCTGGCCCAAGTATGTGGAGGATTCTTTGTTTTCCTGGGTAGGGGATGGGAGAGGCAGCAGTCCCACAGGGGGTTGCAGGGGACACAGACCCCTGCATTAGACAATGATTCAGTACTGATATTATAGCAGAGTTCAAGAACTCCACACTGCATATGGAACACCCAGAAAAATAGCCAATAGATATCGTATTACAATACTGTAGACAGAGCCAGAGCCAATTATTATAGTGCCGTTATATTTTCCGGTGAATGTATTCCAAAGTATTACATGTTGCACAACTTTCTAATTATGATCTTGCAATGGTAACACATATATGAAAAATATCTTACATTTGGTCATCTGTCCATTAACCCTTTTCTGATGGGTTATTTTTTGTTACAATCATGGCAAAATATCATTTTTCTGACACTGAAAGTGTGATTAAGTTGTTTTTAACACTTTCTCATTTTTACAATGCAAAAAAAAAAAAAAAAAAAAAGCAACAAACCAACGATTTCAACTCCATGATGTCGCACACTGCTTATTTTATTTAGACTATAGACTGAATAATGATCAACTATGGAGTCTATATAACAACAAAAATACCCTTCAGTCTCAATTTATCTGGAAGTTTGGCAAGTAGAGACTTTAGAAAATAATGAAAACTGAAAATAAAACATATCTTCATAGTATTACGAAGAAACAGCATGAGATAGTGGTATTTGGCATGAGTGGTCGTGCATGCTAGGGCAAAGATATAAGCCACTGGCAGCGAGGCCCGGTCCACTATGAATAATACCCGTCGGGAAAGGGTTAAGAGAAGGTATTCTGAACAGTTACCTTTCCCTGTAATAATCCATGTAAGACATTATAAAGGCCAGTTTGTAGGATGGTGGGGGACATCCACATATAAAATTTCCCTAATAAATATACATGCCTGATTATGCAGAGAATCCGTCGATGCCAATATTGTAGCATCTGGCGAAGCGGCCATATTCTGTATATTTACAAACTAGGAGGAATCCCGAAACAAACCCACCTTTGCGTCTCCTCTTCTTCCTGCTGTCGCCTGGGCCGCCGAATATAACGTAAGTCCCGATGATGATCGCTCCAGCCAGACAGGCCGAGGTGCGCAGCGTTAAACTTATCCCCAACATATTTTCTCCTTAATCCTCTGACTGTTTGTCATACGGCCAACATATTTCTCTTCCGAATTAATCCTGGGGCCTAACGCTAAATGACAAGATCTCTAAAGGTACTCTTGGGTCTATGTACAGCAGAAACGTAGCCTTTGACAACAACCTTCTCAATGGTCTATTTTCATTGAGAGGAGGGCGTTATAAAACAGGGTCGCGTAAAGGATTTTTTTTCGTTTCGTTTATCAGTGATGATTTATACCGATGAAAAGTTAGACAAACTTTGTCCTAGTATAAACAGTAACGCTGATAAAAATCAATGACCTTTGTTTTGATAAAGCTAAATGATTAAAGCGCCTTTTCAACGTTATACAACCTTAACTATCACAGAGCAACAGCAATAAATGGGACGATTATGTTATTGTAGTTTGGGTTTCCTGCTGAGATTCTCAATATAGAACAGACAGCAATATCAACAGTGACCAGACGGTACTGCAATGAAAATAATACCAATAATTATATAGCATGATTAAAAAATGCAAATCAAAGAATACTCAAAGAATGGCACAATAACAATGATAATGATGATCATGTTAAAAATGATAATAATAATAATGATATGATAATGATAACGATGACGATGACGATGATAATGATACTACTACTACTACTATTATTATTATTATTATTAATGAAGATAACACATAATAATTATGATAATGATAACAATAGCAATGATAATCATAATGATGTCACAGAAATGCATTTGTAACCATCTAACTACTTTAACTACAACACTCTCAATAATCAAAGCAGTACCATCACAGTGGGGACACGTCCTCCCCACAATATTACACTGGCGGCAGCATTGGTGAGCACTCATTGGTGAGCACTCTGGGATAAACTCAACACACAGCATTACAAACAGTAATGATGATGATGATGATGATGATGATGATGATGATGATGATGATGATGATGATGATGATGATGATGATAATGATAATGATAATGATAATGATAATGATAATGATAATGATAATGATAATGATAATGATGATGATGATGACAATAATAATGATAATAATAATAATAATGATAATAATAATGGTAATAACACTGACAGCAATAATAACAATGATAATGATTATCATAATAATTTTCATCATCTTTAGTATCATTGTTATTGTTATCATAACCACCATTGTTATTACCATTGTCATTACTATTATCATTATTATTGTTCTTATTATTGTTATTGTTTTTATTATTATTGTTGTTGTTGCTGTTATTAACATCATCATTAGCATTATCATTACCATTACTTTCATATTAATATTATCGATGGAAATAATGAAATAATGATAATGACAAAAAAAAAGTCAAGATATTGATGATAGCAATACAACTGTTGCCTGTATTATAATTTTTACTGTAGTCTTTGCTGCTATTGTTACGGGTACTGTTATTACTACTGTATTCAATATATGAAGCGTTACTAGTGTTATCATTATCATTACTACTATCACGATGAAGATGCAGTACACAAGATTATGTAAAGAAATACATTCACCATGATGTTACTATAATGACTATCATTATCCTGCTGAACTCGCGAGCATTATTTAGCATATCATAATTTCTGACGTTATTTTTATCACCAGCATTTTTACCAAATGATAATTGCCCGTTTCCGGAAGATCTGAGAGAAAAGAAATTTTGTCTTCGAATTCAAAATTACACACCAATTTTGCTTATTATACAAAATATATATGATACGTGGATCTTGTTATTACACATATTTTAAAATCAGTGTTACTTTATAGATACGTAGATAAAAATGGAAATGAAAAAAATCAGTATATGATACTCACACATACACATTGGTGTGTGTGTGTGCGCGCGCGCGCAAACATAGAAATGTTATTCATTTATTTCATCTTTCAGAGGGAGTATCTTTACGCATAGAATAATGTGTCTCAAGCCTGGCCACAGGACGAGGACATGACCAATAGTCTGACCCAGTCTCACGAGCCAACGGTAGGCATATTTGCGTAGCCAGTGCAATGCGACGAATGCTAAGAAGGCCAAAGCGGCTATCAAATGGAAGACGAGAGTTACGCTGATCGCAAATGGATTTTTCCGTATTTCTGCAACCCCTAAGGTTGGTTCGCTTGTTTCATTTAATTATTACATCACTCACTCACTCACTCACTCACTCACTCACTCACTCACTCACTCTCACACACACACACACACACACACACACACACACACACACACACACACACACACACACACACACACACACACACACACACACACACACACACACACACACCAAAGCCTCACATTACTACCGAAGAAAATTCGCAAGTGCAAATTCGTCAGCTGCGAATAATTAGACTAATGGAAGTAAATATACTTGATTGCTGGGGCAGTAGACTCTTGTCTCTTTTGTTCGTTTTTATTCGTCTCCAAATGCTGCAACTCATTCACCTTTGCTCTGTCTAGCATTGCGGTGCTGATAAAATGTTACTTCTTGGTCGCCAGATGCCCGGGCATGGCAGGAATTGGTTGAGGCGCCAAATGCGAAAATTTTCCAAATGCAAATATACTATATGCTAGTCTTTATTACACGCAGATATAAGTGTGGTAATTTGCCACCGAGGGCACCTACCCAGAAATCTTCAGAGTAATGTAGCGCCCACCCTTTCCTGACAATAATGTCATTATTTCCCTATTTCAGGAAACAGTCGATTTCGTCAGAGAGGGCACTACGTGATTATCTAGTGGGGATTCTCAAAATAAAATCCAGATTGTTCATTAGAATCCACACTATAAAATTCAAAGGTTACCAAGACCTAATTTCAACCTAGAGATACTTTAGAGAAGGGTAATATCAACAATTAATATGATATTTAACTACTTCCTGATATATTAGGTCACAAATCATTACATTTTCAGTAAATCGCAGCCATCTGTAATATCAAACAGATTTCAAATTAAATGTAATCCAACCTGATACCCTTCTTCACTTGTCCTCCTTGTTTCCCTTTTTTCTTCCTTACAGAGTAATCTTGCTCATATCTTGTTATCTTCTTTCATCTGCTCAGAGGACTCCTGAAATTGATCCCTTACAGTACATTAACAGAAAAACGTTTTCTCACCTCCATTCAAAGTACGAGAATGCCCTCTTCATATAGGAGTCCTTAAAATTTTCCTGAGTGTGAACCAGGCACTCATACCTTAGATTCCTAGTTCTAAATTCGGAAGTTCAACTCATGGATAACATATGGCAGGGCCCAGGTTCTCAACGCTCTGACCCTAATACAACGTGCCAACTATTTTTTTAAATCAGTCTGAAATTAGTTGATAACTACTTCCCCTTAAAAAGAAGACCCACCTTCACCATGACAAGCCATGGGTCAACAACAGGATCAAAGATCTTATCATGACCAGACAAAAAACTTACGGTAAAAACAGTGATGCAACTGAGTACTTTGGGAAAATAGGTGAGACTAGAAAAGATCGACTAAAAAAAAATATCATAAACAATTAATAAACAGCCCAAACCCAAATCATGGCTTAGTTTGCTTTAGGAACATCATCTTTGACAAGAGAAATTACTTACCTGTCTCAAATCTATGAATTTGCCGACTCGCCGGATGCACTTCTACATCCACCAACAATCATATTTTCTAGCTGAGGTTCCAAGGCGAAGAGAAGAAGAAAAAAATACTTGCCTCTCATTGTCTTTATTAGATATCATTCCATGCAAAAAAAAATGCTTGGCGTAAAGCAGTCTTCCTCACCGGCAAGGACCCTTGCAACCGTCGTTCTGCTCGCCATCTCAATCTTGCGTCAATGGCCGAACCGGTTTATATTACTAGTTTACCTATAACGACCGTTTGACTTGTCAACTCACTCTGCCTCGGACAGTTACAAAAAATTCTATAACATTCCACAAGAAAGAGATTAACACTATTCTAAATACACTAACATCAACAAGCGTACTTACCCTCCGCCCATATATGCAACTGTAAGCGAATGCGAGGTACTTCAGCAGTTAACGATAAGTAAAAGTAATTTCCTGCCCTGGTTATTGCGAGTTGGCTCCCGAGCTCGCCACCCCTCAGGCAACATTTTTAACAGATTCGTCACTGAAGGCATGGTACCTTTCCTATGAAAGCGAGCCATCATATTTGCAATTCACAAACAAATCCCCTAACTCTCTCGGCGACCTTAGTAAATACTCGGGAAAATAGTTGCTAAAGAATCATTGAAGCATTTACCTCAAGTAATTCATCCTCAGATCGAAACATCAAAAGGAAGCTCCAGAGTCAATTACATCACATTAAACGTAGACAGCGCCTGGAGGTGACCTCCGTCAGCCGATACCTGCAGAGAGCGTCGTTCACAACTAAATTTGAAATTTATTTCCATAGGGTTTTACCATGACTGGGTGAAATGGATCTCCTCTTTCATCGACTTTCGTTCCCAGAGAACTCGTGAAATAACCAATTTCCAAGGAGATCGAATTTCACTCCGTTGCCTGCCAAGGGCCTCTGCCCATTATTATCCAATAATGTCGATAAGGATAATTCCACAGGCGAAGATCTACAATACGTGGAATGGCCTTCATCACACAGCATGCACATGAACACACACACACACACACACACACACACACACACAACACACACACACACGCACAAGCGCACCAGCAACACAAGCACACATACACACTCACTCTCTCTCCTCTCTCTCTCTCTCCCCTCTCTCTCTCTCTCTCTCTCTTCTCTCTCTCTCTTTTCTCTCTCTCTCCTCTCTGCATATCAGACACAAATTTCTGGGAGGATTGACCCTCTACAAGTACGATGAGGAATGGATGCCTTGGTACAACAAATGGGAGACCTGATTCTCAGCGCTCGCAGCTCAGGTCGAATTCCTTCCGCCCCATCTGCGCTGAGATTAGGAACGCAACTTACTGGCCAACGATCCGGAAGAGGATTACAAAGTCTGAAAATCCCATAGCGTGCCGGCTCATTTGAAACGATTTCCCAGCGCCTCCTTTACCTCCGAGAATTTCTTCGCTAATATCGCACGCATTCTGTGGTTTCATGAAAACACTGGTCGCCTCTCGTGCTTCTGTGCAGCCCGTGAAGTAGAAATACTATTCATGAAATCCTGAATCACACGAGGGCGTAAGCTCAAGGAAGATTAAAAAACCAACGTACAAAAAGATAACGGGGAAAACGGTAAACCCCGGATTTAAAAAATTCCGAATTGCAGTATATATTGATTTGACGATATTCTCAGATAAATTGAAGGTAGCTAGAAAATACAGAGATAAACAGAGCTAGAATAACAATGTAAATGAAATTCCCTTCAATTTATTATAGGGACGCATA
>NC_051399.1:28024831-28032331 GCF_015228065.2 Penaeus monodon
AATCAACAAGGGTTTATTAAAATGCTTTTCCAATAGTGTTATCCCCAGGAAAATTTAAATATGAACCTGAATCTTTTAATTGAATAAAAATCGGGAAAAAAAAAATCGCAACAGCGAGCGCCCTGTCGGCAAAAAACTAACAAAAAGGGGAGATTTATCGGAAATCCTAATTCAAACATTGTACGTGGTTTTTTGGAAAACAATTCCCAAAATCTGAATACAGACAGGGTAAAAGCAAATGACAGACAGAGGCCAGAGAGGGTAGCAGGCGATTTCCCCTCTCTCTCTCTCTCTCCTAATGGGAGCCGCTTTGCCGCGGTGCGTGTGTGTGGGGGGGGGGGGGGGCGTCCCGTATTACTAGGGGGACGGAGTCCTGGAGGTTGAGCGATGCTGCACGTGCACCTTGCAGCTAGAAAACACACCTCTATCCGGATAGACAGGGGGCTTGATAAAGGCCGGTCAAGTCAATCGGCTGGTCAAAATACTAGGGTCAAGCAGGTACTTAGTCGGTAGCGCATAGGTTTCCCCGACTGCCATCAGCACTGTAATAGTGACTGCGTTTTTTCCTCACTACCCCTGGGCTGGTGGGAGATTTGAGCCCCAACTATAGTTTCCCCTCACTGGACTCCATGGTGGGTGGAACCCACAGGGTCACTCTGGAACCTTTCCAACTTCCAAAGGCCAAGAATGGAATCATAATGGTTCCTGAGCTCCCTAACCGGGGTAAGGAGAAAAAGTCCTCCTCAATCCATTAAGGAAATCTTACCTGATAATTATGAAAGTATTTCATATAATAAATACCTAGCAGTGAAGACCATTGATGGTGTATCAATCATGGACCTTGATTTTTTTTCATCGGAAGATAGTTGAGGTGTGTCAACATGATCCTTGCATCACCTACAGCGAAATGATAGCCAGATAGTTGGTTTCGTCACCAGATGCGAGTGACCATCTGCATGCAATATGCAACATTTCATGTTTTCCTCTCAAAACACTCAATCAGTGTAAGGGAATTGTTTTTTCCCGAGACCTGATGAGGTACTATGAAAAAAAGAACTAATGAATTTTAATGTAGTGGCAGTAAAATTTTTAAAGAAAGTTGGTGGTTGGGACAGTTGACACCACTCTCCTAACTTTTGAAATTTAAATCCCTCCAAAATCAGCTAAGTTGGAATGGTACCACCTCAAGGTAAAGCCTATGTTCCCAACCCTAGCAGTGCTTCTACTGCCAGGGTTAGGGGCATGGAGCCAACTCTTGTTTTTTTTAAGGAAAAGGGACGAGTTGTAAAGTGGGGTACAACAGATCATCAAGGTGATGACAACTGTCCAAGTCCTATATGCTGTTACCACTGCAAAGCAGCTCATGAAGCTTCCTCAAAGAAATATAAAAGGTTTAAAATTTAAAAAAGTATTGATAATGGAGGAAGGAGAAAGTTGTTTTCCAGAGGCAAAGTGACATGCCTGTGTGCTGTTTGCACAGCCAGGTAAGCCCTTTGCCTCAGTTCTAGCCCATCCTCCTTCCACCATCCCATCCTCCAATACTTCTTACACTCTACCACTCCCTTTAAACCTCGGGCCTCAAAGCTGAAACTCCCTCTAGGGGATTTGTTCCACCATAAACGGAGTGGGAGTGAGGGTTTATTGAGGAGATTCCCCCCAAAGAAAGGGCCATCCATCAAGGCTCAAGAGACCTCAACGGTGACACTCCAGCCCCACCACACCAACAGGGGCCTCCGCTGCTAGGCAGAATCCCCAAGGCGCCTTAAAAAAATAAAAACCCCTTAAATGAAGAAAGGGGGGGGTTTGGGTTTTCAACCTGAAGAACTAGATACGAAAATCCAATGGAACTGCCAGGGAATTCATGAAAAATGGGAAGAACTGCAGCTTTATGTAACCCAGTTTGTGTATGCCTACAAGAGATTATGACCAGAGAAATTTGTTTGATTTCCCTGAGAGGATTCAAGATCAACCCCGAATGGAACCTTGATATTGGACCTCATGGAGGAGTAGCAGTAATGGTAACATCAGGATATTCCCTCCAGGCCATCCACCTGCAGATGAACTGCAGGTGAAGGCGTGAGAATAGGCTTGACACGCCCTTACACTGTTCCATCCATCTACCTTCCTGCACATAATCTCAATACAGATGATTTGGAAGATCTACTTGGCCAGTTGCCTCATCCATTTTATTTCTGGGAGATTTCCAATGGCCCATTACCTCTGGGGAGACACTTTGTGCAACCCTCGGGGAAAGGGCCTTGGAATCCTTGTTCTCAATAGTAGATGTAGTTTTGCTGAAAGTGCCCACTCCCACATTTCCAAATTCAAAATGGGACATCCTCCAATTTTAAACCGTCAATTGATTCACTTGATTCACAGCTGATTTTCACTTGGCATAGAAGACTTACATGAAAACGACCATTTTCCAATACTTTTAGAGGAGATGAACGGTATTTCCAGCCAATGGAGTGCAGAGAAGGCGACTTGAACATGCGGACTGAATCTTTTTAGATAATTGCAGTATTAAAGGGATCTTGAGTGATTTCCAATGTGTTCAGTGTGTTGAAAATCACTTCACGTCATGAATTCACCTTTCAGCAGAAGCATTCATTCCCTAAAGTAGTAGGCAGTACCTTCGGGTAACATGGTGGTTGATGAATGCCAACAAGCTGTCAAAGCAAGAAAAGCTGCATTTAAGGCAGTTAAAAACGATGCCCCAGCGATTTAACCTTGATCCATTATAAAAAAGACCTGAGCCAAGGAAAAGATAAGTGCTAAGGGATTCTAGAAGGACGTCTGCAGACAGTATGTCTCCGGGATTAACTCTGGACCCCCTTAGCATGGGTATGAGAAAAGGTGCATAAGATCGCTGGAATATGTCACCACCTGCTTGAAGATAGGTGGCATAAATCCTTCGGGAGCATCTTACACTGCCTGATATTCCCTCTTCGGGCTGAACAGGAATGACACCCAATGTCATTTTCAGTAGGATTGCAGAACTTCCAAACGCCAGTTTTGACAAGGAGGGGACTCTGCTTTGCAGCTCTGCCGAAAGACTGCCCCAGGCAGTCTTACGGCAGATGATATCTCACTTAAATCATATCTCACCTATCGAAGAGCTCCCAAAAGTTCTTGTTGGACCTATTCAACAGGATATATAGGGAGGGCACAGTGCCATCCACATGGAAAGAGGTTAAAATCATTCCTGTCCCTAAACTTGGCAAGGATGTTCCACACCGGGGAATTACAGACCAATTTCTCTCACCATCTAATCTGCAAGCTGGGGGAAAATGTAAACTTCAGGTTCACATGGCTGCTAGAAAAGGAGAACGTGCTGATTCCATATCAATATGGGTCTAGAAAATGAGATCGACCACAGATGCCTTTTTTGAGGGGGGAAACTGCTATACAGAATTGGTTTGCACAGTGATGTCACATATTAGCAGACTTCTTTCCCTTGAAAAGGCTTACAATACTATTGGAAGCATGGCATACTCATGAAGCTGTATGACACTGGTTTAAGAGGAGCATTACCTCCCTTTCATAACAAAGTTCCTTGTTGACAGGAAGTCTAGAGGTCAGGGGGGAAAGTTTCTTTAACTGGAAGATCAGTGGAAGGGGTCCCACAAGGGAGGGTCCAAATGGTTTCTGGCTGCCGTTGTTTAAATGACATCGTGAAGGTCTTTCCCAAAGTGCTTTCCCATGTAATCTGTATGTGAGACTTTACACTGTATTGCTCAGGGGAAACTTACAGGATGTGCAAGGACACATCCATGCAGACTGCAATAAATCAGGTTGTGCAGGGGAAAACATACCACAGATTCAAATTTCCACAAATGAGGAAAGTTTCCAACCTTCCCTCTATTAGGAGCAAACCAACTGCATGTTGTCCAAGAAGTGAAGTACTTGGGTTTAATTTTGACTCAAGGCAACATGGGTGACTCACATCAAACTGTTGAAAGTGAAAGCTACAAAAGCCCCTAGTATTTTGCGGGTTCTTTCACATCTATCTAGGTGCAGACCGCACAATACCTCTGCAGATTTACCGAGCGCTTTTTCGTAGTAAAGTTGGCTGTGGATATGAGACTTCTTCATCTCCAACGCCACTGTTCTCCAGATGTGGATTCGGTTTCATAATGAAGTTCTCAGAATCTGTACAGGGGTATTCAGGTCTTTCACCTTGGAGTCCTGATGCTGAGAGTGGAAAACCCACCTCTTTCTTTACATTGGATTACATGAACATGATTTACTACACGAGACTACAAAGGATTCCTGGATCTCCTACCTCCTGTTTAATTTTCAACCCTCTTGAGGATACCCGATCCTATGGTGGGAGAATGAGGAATCTTGTGGAAGCTTTTAATTAAAATTTCACTAAGGTTCTGGGCTGTTGGAACCCCCCAATTCCCCCCTTTTGGATTAATCAAGTCGAGCTAGATTTGGTCGGAATTGGGAAAGGGGAAAGATTCGAAGCAGAAGTCAGAAAGATTTTCTTCAACACTCTTCTAAGTACCAAGGATCAGATCCAATACCCATAGATGGTTCGAAATCTGAAACTGTGTGGGCTTGGCAGAGTGAGCAGTCTCTCTAGCAGCCTAAGACTGCTTTTGGCAGTCTTTCTCTAGCAGCCCGATCTTCACTGCAGAGTTACATGCCATCCTTGCAGAAATCAAGAGACTAGAGATATTCCAAAATCATTCTGTTGTAATATATTGTGACTCTCATAGTGCCTTGCAAGCAATCAAGAGCTTAAACTCATCACATCCAGTGGAGAGGGAGGTTCAAGATTGGCTTGCACTGATGTCAGCACGTAAAAAGATAACTCTGTGTTGGGTGCCAGCGCATTCTGGTATCAGGGGAATCAGCGACTGACCGGGAAAGGGCCCATTTACTGCCGCTCACCTGTAATGCTTGTTTTCCTCTCCCACACATCTAGAGGCATACCTCTAGAAACAAACTGCAAGAGATTATATATACCCGTGGCAGTTGGGTGACCAGCATCCATCCCAACCGACACGTAGAGTTGTATCAGCAAGATTAAGAATCGGGCACACAAGACTGACTCATGGGCCGATGATGGCTAAAAGTGAAGGACTTTGTGAGGGATGCCAGGAGCCATTAACGGTCGCACATGACTAATGTTTTCAATATAATATAATTATGCATAATGTTTATGCAATAATTTTATAATATTTATGCTTTGATTTTTCATATATTTATTGTTATATAACAATCCTTCCCTGACCAGGCCTCGAAGGTCACTCCGTGTATGAAACCGGAGGGCATTGCATTATTCCACCTTTCATATTTATTGTTATTTATAAAACATTTATTGATTTATTTTTAACGTTTTAAATATTTTAACATTTCATTCTAACAAGGTCTTCGCCGCTAATGACCTCAGCTTTTGATGCAGCATATAATTTTAAATAATCAATCAATCAATCAATCTCTCTCTCTCTCTCTCTCTCTCTCTCTCTCTCTCTCTCTCTCTCTCTCTCTCTCTCTCTCTCTCTCTCTCTCTCTCCCTTTCTCTCTCGATACTCGCCTTACTGTAAATACATGCAATTACACAGTGCAAAAGCAAATGACAGGCAAAGGTCCAGCGGGGGCAGCAAGCGACTCGTGTCATTGTCTTTGTCTCTCTCTTTCTCTCTTTCACTCATTCCTCTTTCTCTCTTTTTCTATTTCTCGTGCAGTGTGGAATACGTGAAAATGAAATGACTCGGTGAAATGACTATTGGTGATGTGACGGGGGTTTTCGAGTTTCCTTGTCAATAAAGGAGGAATAAAACTAAGAGGGAAATTTTTGATTATTACCCCAATTTTCCCCTTAAAAAATAAATAAAAAAGTAATATTAAAAATTAAAATAAATAAATAAGATTTTATATAAATAATATAATAATATAATAATTTCATGAAACAAACGTAATAGCTCATGAAATAAACACAATATCTCGAGCTAAAAAGGATAAATATATTCCGTAATAATGGATTGCATATGAAATAACTAATTCCCCGGTAAAAGTGAAATATAGATTCCATAATTAAATACTTAGAATATAAAGAATTTCTTGAGTAAATTGTGACGCTCTATTATTCTATCTTTCTCTCTAGATACTCGTCTTACTATAAATACATGCACATACACACACATACACGTGAGTGTCCCACGAGGGGAAATTTGCATACCCTTGCCTGATATTACGACCTCGGTAAAGTTTTGAATAATCTAAAAGTTTTCCAACAAAGTGTGATGCGCGTATCGTCTAGAAGTAATTTAAACAAAAATAAGCAGCCTAAATATAATTATAGCGCCAACAATGTACTGGGACCTATCCTCTATACCCCAACCTAACCATCGGGGTAGGTTATATGGTAGAGGGGTCCTTTTTAAAGTATATCTTTTATACATGTTGTATTTGGTGGGGAATGTTGTGCGTGTATGTATGTAACACATACGACATAAGAAAAAAATCAGTAATGAAGTTTCTACAATTACTATTGTTATATTTTTTTCAGTTTTTGTATAAATATATAATGCTTCCCGGGTTTGGATAATGTTTGCTTGCTTAATACAGCGTATGAACATCCTCAGCGATGTTTCTAAGTTAAACATAACGGCCAAGCAAAAGGACACCAAAGCTGGCTCAAACTAGCTCCCCCTCTTCTTATGCAGTAAAATAACATGCAAGTAATTTCATGCAACGGAAAATGCACTTACTAAGAATATTGTCCCCCAGTTTGTGTCCTTGTCTTTAAACCAGATGCAACAATCCCCTTCTGGTTCGAGATACTAATGAATAAAGTTTAATGATGATAAACCCAAGTTTTATCTAAAACAACATATGTATTCCAAAACCGATGTGATTATGACTTCGTGTTCATTTTTTTTCTCCTTCCTCTCCTTCTCTTCTTTCTCCTTCACTGTTCGTAAAGTTTCTACCTGATAATAATTTTGTAGTTGTATGACCTGTATTAAAATAAAATAATTCAAATAAGTAATTTATTGCTTTTAAAATTACCCTATTGTTTCCCTTGGATTACACCATGCAACGTTTCGTGCTATGGTTTGGGGAAAGCATGAAGCCCAGCATAAAATATCTCTTTAAGGTAAAACAAACCCTTTTTCTTCTGTGCCTTGCTTTAATATTTTGCGCAAGGTCAAAATATCTAAATTATCTTTCTGAACAAATCTGTCCCTCCGTACCTAAGTTTCAACCCATATGACGATGACGATGGCGATCATCATCATCATTATCATCATCATCATTATATGTTGTATAACCATTCTGCACTATGAGTAATATCAGTTTCATTTTAGTAATGGGGCGTTACCTGCAACTGCTTTTATTTAAAATCCTCTGCGCAGATTTCTTGTTGGTATTATTTACTGAACCCTTTCATTCATAATCACTTCACATATATTATAATCGCTTTTGTTTTTTATATTTTCACTGATCACTGACAGAAAAAATCACATTTCTGCCGAAAAAGAC
>NC_051399.1:28050469-28056605 GCF_015228065.2 Penaeus monodon
TTTTGTATAAAATGTCAATCACGGTGAACCTACTAAGGAAATAGTATTAAAATATGTTTTCAAAGGATCGAAACCGCATTGTAAGTCATCCAATTTTATCTTGCAGAGTCAAATTCTGAGACATTTTAAAGTAAGCCTCCGTGCACATGGGTTTAGCCGTTCGGCTGTTACCGAAAGGTGTGGTTCGAGCCCACCCGGGGCGTAGGTTTTAGTAAATAAAGGTCTATATGATGTTAACATGGATGTCGTACGGCGGTGGGTTGACATATAGAATTTGGATACTGTAAAATCGGGGTTACCATTTTTTTTTCTAGGAAAAGATATTTCTGTTATAACATTAGTATATATGTATTTAGCTATATAAGTTTGACTCTGTACTGGTTAAGAATGAAAATATGATTGCAATAGATGTCATTCGTAATATAATCCCAATGATGGAGCCCAAAAGATGGATAGGCCTGACAATAATTATCTCTCGTTGGATGCTAGTTCACATTACTGGACCGTTTCATCATTGACATTAGTCATTAGTTGCCTTGTATAAATGGAGAAACGTGTAGCAAATCAAAAAATGTAGCTGTAAGTTCTTGATTTCTAGTTACACTTTGCTGGGGTTTTTAAAGGGCTGGTATATAAGCAACCTAAGCTTGAGATCCTTGATCCATATTCTCATGTCCAAAAAAAAAAACAAGAAACAACAACAACAACAACAACAAAAACCGTAGGAATCACCTGTTTCACGAGTTTAGTTTTACGACGGAAACCCAATGGAATCGTTAGGATCACCGAACTTCGAAATATTACAGTTGGGCTTTGGAAGAAAATGTACAAGGTTTTAACTGCAGAACAAGCTTTGAAAAATAGTTATTCAGTATAGAAAAAGTGAATGGCTTTCGATAGTGATTAGCGTGCAGCGGGAAGGGGAAGGAAGTCTCTGGAATAACTTAAAGAGTCCTACTAAACTAATTGGCTAAGCCCTGTGAATTTACTTTGCTTAGCTTTGATACATGGTATTCCGGATCCGCAGCTCCCTACAGATGTTGAATTACCACAGGGAGAATATGCAGACTGGTTGCACTACCAAGCATGCCCTTGACATAACTCTGAACTCTTCTCTACTCGAGTCACATCATACCATTATTCTATAATTAGAGTTTGGCAAGGGTCACTTATTTTTTTAAGGGAACGAATATCTTCACCTGATAGTACAGTATCCCGTGTGAAGAATAGCATATCTCTCAGGATTACGACATATCTCTCCATCTTAAGCCTATAAAACTGGCTTTATTACCACTTGGGATTGTTTTTGGTTATTCTTAGAATGTTTTCCCCGTCATTTGTATTGACATTTTAGACAATATTCCACATAAACAATAAATCAATATAAAACTATCATCTATTACACGATTATCAAAATTAATTTTAACTTTAGAGAATGACGATTTTGCGAAGTTATTTTACATAAATCCTAATAATTACATTAAAATATAAGTAAGGACAGTATAATGATTTGTAACCTGACTATTTTGGGTTAACACTGAATTTACGCCTCCCTGCTTCATCCGGAAATACAGAAAAGCATACTGTGGATACTGTGTATTCACAAGGTGCACCATTGCAAAAATGTAATTTTGAACAGGGTATGACTTTTACCAACTTTTTGCTGGCAGGCAAGTTTTGATCCAACCTGTATCGAAGAGACGTAAAGAGGTGGAAATATATTTTTTGTAATCATATTAATATGAACTAGACTTAGATTTATATAGGTAGGAGAGAGAGAGAGAGATAGTGAAAAGAGAGAGAGAGAGAGGAGAGAGAGGAGAAGAGAGAGAGAGAGAGAGAGAGAAGAGAGAGAAGAGAGGAATTTAGTATGGCTAATCAGTTGGAGTCAGGATGGATATGTAGGCTTATCTTGTTTTGAACATTGAAATTTACTGCTTAACTCTATATATATCCACTTCCTTGTGGTATGTATAGAGATCGCTGATGCAAATTTTCAGTTCGTACTCATAGACGTACCGAAGCCAGAAGACAGTTATTTTAAATTACAAGCGATTTCATTTTCATTTTTGTTTCCTATAGCCTTGGTCCGTTTTTTGATGTAATCTCTTCCCTTCACCACTCACACACACACACACACACACACACACACACACACACACACTCACACACACACACACACACACACACACACATACACACGACCCAAGCGCGCGCGCGAGCGTGCATGTGATGTGTACGTGCATGATATCGATTATGCTTAAATATAGTATTTAGATGTAGATATGTGTAACATATATGTATACACACATAAATATAGTTATACAGTATATAGATCTATATGTACATAGACAATGTGTAGAGACATATAGATTTTTTTGCATCCTGACATTTTAAGATATTTAACTACACATGCAATGTGCGTCTCTGCGTGGAAGTATGGGAGTGTTGTAAGTACACCGAAATGTACCTGAACACTTTTTCTTTTTCTTTTAACTCTAGGTGTGTTAATGAGTTTATAGACAGCGTTAGTTTAGGTCTCTCTGTGTAAACAAACTTGGCAAGCGTTTCTCTATAATCGAGTAGCACCAAACTGATATTAACCTCTATAATTTGAACACCAAAAGCATACATCATTAAAAAATACGTACATGTGTGTAAGTGTGTGTATGTGAGTCTTCGGATTCATATAAATTTATATATATATGCACCTATGTGTATTTATACACATGTGTGTGTGTGTGTGTGTGTGTGTGTGTGTGTGTGTGTGTGTGTGTGTGTGTGTGTGTGTGTGTGTGTGTGTGTGTGTGTGTTGTGTGTGTGTGTGTGTGTGTGTGTGTGTAATAATAATAATAATAAAATAATCGGTTTATTGATTTTCATGCAGCCAGAGCTGAAAATATACATAGAAATACAGATAGAGAGACAAACTATATATACATAACATATAAACAACACATAGCAAAGTAAACTAAACATCAATAACAACAAAATAAACAGATAAACAAAAGCCAGTACAAAATCAGGTGTGTGTGTGTGTCTATGTCTATACACACCCTATGCATATTTATTTTGTGTACGGATATTTGTATATGCATACACAGATATACATGTATATACTATAAATATATATGTTTATAATATGGACATACATATATAAATACTTATCTTGAAACCATGAACGTCGATACGGCTCTCGAGAGTGTTATCTACAAGTCACACACGAAAGTTAGATTTGTAGGAAATAGTAGAGTATGCAGAACCTTTGAATTTTAACATAAGCAAAGCAGATAGAGGAGGAATTTAAAGAAAACGGTGTGACTACGATATAATCAAGTACGGGAGTATCAGCACAGTGGTATATTAAAATTGTCATATCTGCTGCAACCATGATTACATCAAGCCTCCGTGCACAATCGGTTAGCGCGTTTCGCTGTTAACCGAAAGGTTGGTGTTCGAGCCCACCCGGGGGCGCTAGTTTTTCAAACTTCATGTTATGCGCGTTTACCCAATTAGGCAACATATGCTAAAAATACGTCAGAAGTCATGGACGTTAATCATTCATCACATAGAATCGTCTGAGAGAGTGTACACCCAAAATGTTCAGGAAATTATATGTTAACCGGATTGACTGACATATATAGTATACTGTACAAAATGCATACACTGTACACTGGAAAAGCCTCTACCGTGTTGATACTATGGTAGAAAAACCCACAATGCACAAATAAATTTATTAAAATCGAGACAACAGTTTCAAACTTCTGGATTCCATCTCAGGCGTGAAGATGGAATCCAGGAGGATTTTTGAAACATTTTCATTTTCATAGTTATATTTTTGCGCATTGTGTTTTTTTCTTTCTACCACTGTACAATGTATGGTATACTGTACAAAATGAACGAATATGACGTTTCGAGGAAGCGTTTGAAGAAAGTGATACCTATGTGCACTGCATACCCAATGGGTACAGACTTTCACCAGCAAAACGTTGCGTCGCCACGCGTGACCTGTGGTACTGATTTAACCCCAAGGTAAGCGAACTTTTACGGATAGTTGCCGAGTTACCGTATACCGTTTCCCATGTGTCTGTGCATTTGTGTGTATATGTGCTTATTTATGTGTGTGTGTGCGCGCGCATTTGTTTATGTGTGCGCATGTGTGTACATGGAGAGCGTGTTGCGCATGCGCATGTGTACATGGAGACCGTGTTGCGCATGCGCATGCTTACATGTAATTCTTTAGAGCTTAGCTTCTATAAAGTGGCAAAATAAGGTTACAGTGCATGTGCATTGGCCGTTCTCGTGACCTGGATAATATTTTTTTCCTTGTTCCGTGACATGGCGCAACAGCCTCGTTTACTGGAATCGGTACTAAAGATTCCTCCGTTTTTTTTCCTCATTGGCAATACATTATATTTTTCATTTTCCCTATTGCAATTAAACACAACAGTAAAATGAAACGCAACTTTTCTTTGCGCGTCTCGACAAGATGCTTCATATTAATCGTTATTTTTACCACCTCGCATTCTCGTGTTCAGAGAGAGCAAGGAAGTGATGTTCCTGTTGCCTAACGAAGATGCTTGTGCATTAGGATAGATATACGGAATAAACCCTTTAGGAGCTAGCATAATGTTAATCAGTAACGCTTACTAATTGATATGTGTTTTTTTATTATGCAATAGCCTGATACGTAGGAAATAGAATGACATTGTTATATGAATACAAAAATAACAAAATACTCTTAGATTTAAAGCATGCGATTCAAGTGTTTCTTCCGGGAATACAGAGTGATGTTAAAATTTACAGCATGTAAGTGATAGTCCTTTTAACAAGCCTTGGAGATTAGGCAAGGAGACGAAAAGTAATGGCTATTAATGTCACACGACCCTTGCCAGTAAGATAATAAAGTGGCGTTTTGATAAATCCAAGGGTTTGTACATTAAAAACCATTTCTTTGTGAGAACATGCTTATTGAATCGCCATTCTCACTGTTTCTTGTCAGTATTAGATTTTTTTTTTTATTTGAACAGCCTTAGTGTGTATGATTAAGCATAAGTGATTTATGTTAATATATATTCCCTTAATACTGCATTGTGAATGCAGCCACTCTATAGGCATGCTAGCCCTTCATGGAACTAGTGTGGCAACTTTTTTATATATAGATTTTTTAACACCGAAGATAAAGGGAAAACAGTTACCAACTCAAACATGGCTAAGGGAGTGAATGCAGATTGGAAAGTTAGGTCATTGTAACATACTTGAAAGTCAAGGTCTTATCGCGAGTTTTAAGGGGCAATGAAATAACCGTCGCTATACCATCCAATGACTACAATAAAACTGACAACCCCACACTTTTTTGGTGTGGATGTGTGTTGGAATAGCTTGAGGTCATTATGAACACAGTAATGGCAAAACGGAAACGCTTCTCAGGAAATATAGCAATGCAGTATAAAAATCGGTGAGGAAGTCACCTATTCATATATGCAAATTGATTACTTCGATTCACAATATTGAGCATCAACTGATAGCGTCCATAGAGGAGGGGCAGGGGTTGCGGGGTCCACTCGAGGGCAAGATGTCCTACAGGTCATGAATGAGAAGGGGAGGGGTGAAGTGAACAGAGAGAGAGAGAGAGAGAGAGAGAGAGAGAGAGAGAGAGAGAGAGAGAGAGAGAGAGAGAGAGAGAGAGAGAGAGAGGGAGAGAGAGAAAGAGAGAGAGAGAGAGAGAGAGAGCACCAGAAGGGTAGCAACACTTGGATTAGGATGCAAATGGCCCAGGTGGTATTGCCGCATATGTTGATGTTTGGATAAAGGTTTCAGTCAATTTTGTCATATCGGCCCATCTTGCAAAGATCACCTGCATTTTTTAAATCAACATGTCACATGACATGCCATTATTTGTATTTTAACTCGCTAGCCTTCAGGTATATGTTAAGATGTCAATTTTACATATTTTCATCACTGAAATAAGGTCATATTTTCGTGTCATTTTTTATGCGATACATGCATATAGCGTGAGAAGGCAAAAGACAACAAGACAGAATTCTTATCCTGAGGCCTTATACTCTTGCTTAAAGAATTGCTATCCTGTGGGCTCTCGTACTCTTGCTTAAAGAATTGCTATCCTGTGGGCTCT
>NC_051399.1:28059205-28069205 GCF_015228065.2 Penaeus monodon
ATTAAATTTTAAATTTTATAAATATTTTATATATATATATTTTATAAAAATATTTTTTAAAATAGATTATATAAAATATTTTATTATATAATTATATATATATTATTATATATATATATATATTTTAATATATATATATTAATATATATATTTATATATTATATATATATATATTATATATATATATTATATATATATTATATATATATATATTATATTATATATATATATATATTATATATATATATAAAGTACACACACACACACACACACACACACACACACACACACACACACACACACACAACACACACCACACACACACACACACACACACACACACACACATTTATATATCTATATAGCTATATATCTATTTATCTATTCACATATCCATTTATTTATATTTATGGCAATTTTAATTTTTTTACTAGCACTGGTAGTGAAATCTTAACCCTTTGCCAACGGGCATGGCAAGTACGTACATGCCATGCCCACTGTGAGTTTACTTGTTTAATTGTTTTTACACATAGATGGCTACACTTGTACTAAGTCACCAATGAGCCAGTTACGAGTACTGCCTGTCTCGCCCGTTCATCCTTTTCGTTGATTTACAAAAATATTTTACGTTATCTTATTTTGCTGTTATTAATGTTTATAACATTATATTAATTCTAATGTTTTACAATAAAAATAACAACATCGATATTCATAGCACTAGTAAACAATTTGTTTTTCCCGCCAATACAAGGAAAGGTGAAATCAGGTAAGGGCACAAGATCTACTAATTGACTCCTTTGTAGCTAAGCACTAGCAGAGCCATCTATGTGCAGAGACATTTCATAAAAATATAAAAAATGAGCACATCATTTTCCCCATTTTTTATTAATTTTCCCCGTTGGCATTGGGTTAACATTCATCCAGCCTTTTTGAAGAAGCAGATCAATTAGATTAAGGTTAGATAAGTGAAAACACCCAGGCAGGGGAGTTGTCATGAGTGAAAATAAGGAATATGCATCCCTGGATGATTCAGTCATAATGGAATATATAATTTGCTCATGTTGGTAACCTTGAACCTTCCCTTGGGATTAAAGGTATTGAGAACAATTGTGAATAGGGCAGTTGTAAATGATGTTTGACATTTCAATAGTTGGGTTTCACACTATCTGACCCAGGATGCACTGACTGTGAATAATAATAATGATAATAATAATATGATATAGTGTTTATTTAGTAAAGTTACAGTTGACATATAATATCTGGATGTAAGACATATAGGTTCATGTAGTTTGTTGTTTACATCTTCATGTAGATGTTTTATGGATTGATATAAGTCAGCGAGCAGATCCTGTGTCTCATGGACGTAAGGATGTTGTAGACAAATTTTCTGTTAAGAATTTTCTGTGGTCTTATAGGGAGTGGATTTGGAGCAGATTTAACACATCAGTGTGAGGTGTAGATTGATCCAGTTATGATGTACAATATTCTTTTCTGAAGTCTTTCTAATTAAAAATTTTCAAAGTTAGTAGTGGATGAATGTCAGAGTAGTGCAGCATATTCACAAAGTGATAAAATGAAGGTCTTCCATATGTGGAGTAGGTCATCCTGGGATGCACTAAAGGTTTTTAATTTTGATAGCATGGACATTTTTTTCTGCACTTTGAAATTACTATTTTGGTGTTTCAGAATCACTTGAGGTTTACAACACCTAACAGATTCACCTCAGAGGTGCCTGCAAAAGCTTGTTACCTATTTTCGGAGCACTAACACAGTCAGCTAATTTGTTGAATAAATTTTATATATATATATAAATATTTGTTATAGACAAATTTTCTGTTAAGAATTTTCTGTGGTCTTATAGGGAGTGGATTTGGAGCAGATTTAACACATCAGTGTGAGGTGTAGATTGATCCAGTTATGATGTACAATATTCTTTTCTGAAGTCTTTCTAATTAAAAATTTTCAAAGTTAGTAGTGGATGAATGTCAGAGTAGTGCAGCATATTCACAAAGTGATAAAATGAAGGTCTTCCATATGTGGAGTAGGTCATCCTGGGATGCACTAAAGGTTTTTAATTTTGATAGCATGGACATTTTTTTCTGCACTTTGAAATTACTATTTTGGTGTTTCAGAATCACTTGAGGTTTACAACACCTAACAGATTCACCTCAGAGGTGCCTGCAAAAGCTTGTTACCTATTTTCGGAGCACTAACACAGTCAGCTAATTTGTTGAATAAATTTTTTAATTTCTTCTAGTTAGAGTTGACTAGCATTTTGTTCGATGAAGCTCATTCTGACACTTAGTTGAGGGCATCTTGTAACAATATGTTGCCTTGCCCTGGTTTGTGTGTGAGTGCAAGTGTCATGTTGTTCATGGGCAGAATGTTAGCTTCCTTTACCATTATCATAAAGAGAATTAGGTGGATTTGTTTTGGGAATTGGAATTGTGATGGCATGCTTTCACAGGTCAGGTACCATTCCCTCAGTGATGGATCTATTAACCCATAACTGACGGGTAGCATTCATAGAGGCCTGGGCCTCACTGCTGGGGGCTTATATCGTCGCCCTAGCATGTGCGACCACTCATGCCAAATACCAGCATCCCATGCCGTTTCTTCGTAATACTACGAAGATATGTTGTATTTTCAGTTTTCATTATTTTTTACAGTCTCTACTTGCCAAACTTCCTGATAAATCGAGACTGAAGGGTATTTTTGTTGTTATATAGACTCCATAGTTGATCATTATTCGGTCTATAGTCCGAATAAAATAAGCAGTGTGCGGCATCATGGAGTTGAAATCGTCGCATTGTTGCATTTTTTTTGTTTGTTGCATGGTAAAAATGAGAAAGTGTTAAAACCGACTTAATCACACTTTCACTAGCAAAAAAATAATCTTTTGCCGTGATTGTAACAAAAAAAAAAAACTCATGGCATGTCCATACATACTCTATGGCATGTGCATACGTGCCCCCGGCAGATGGTCCCGCCATGCCATGGCATGTGCGTACATGCCACCCGTCGGCAATGGGTTAAAGATGTCACATAGAGAGGTGGTGTGCTTGGGAGGTGAATTCTTGCAGTATTCTTGGTGGGATGTTATTAGGGCTAGTAGATTTACTTTTTGCTATCCTTTTTAAATGCTGATAATACTTCATATTCACTTACAATTGCTTGGATAAGGTGAGGGTAAGTAAGCTAGCAACTCTTGTTGTTTGTTGTGGTGGGAGTAACTTGTTGATGATGTTAGCAAACTGATATTTGATGATGTTGGCAGTGCTCTCTGGTGAGTCAGCAGTTTTGCTGATTTGAATATGGCTAAATGTTTCATTCAGAAAGAAGACTATGAAAGTATATATCTGATATGTAAATCTAAGGAATATGTTTCATTTATAAGTTTTGTTTGTTTACTTATTCTGAATGTAGATATAAATTATTGTGAAAATTCTGTGAAATTATTTGATAACATCGGTAAACCCCATTGATAGTTTTAGCATATGGAGATTACATAAAATTTAGATAGGTACATATTCAAATAGTAGAACTATATGAATATGTACCTTGATTCCTTAAGGCCAGGTAAAGTTGTTTTCAGCTTTGTGTATGGGCTTAGCAGCAATCTTACAAGTCTTCTCTTCCATCAGCTCATTTGTGCATGTGTCAAGAGTGCGGTGTGAACAGCTGTACAGACTGAAGGCAGTTATTGTCCATGTTGGAGATGTCTTCTGTGGACATTTTGTGACATACCGTCGAGGAGCGATAGGTTCACGCACAAGGAACAGGTTGATACCCAATAGAGTACATTGTTAATTTCTTATGATTATTGATTATTATTATTGTTCTTGTTATCAAAGTGCATATATTATATCCCTGATTTAAATAGTTTTCCACTTGTGGATGTGCGTTTTGCCTATGCTTTCACAGAGAAAAAGATATAAATGAGAATTAACCTATTAGACCTGGGCACCTCCCAGCTTGCATGTGGACCAAAATCTGGGCATTTGGCTTTTTTTATTGGTGACTCTCCCAGGTGTGGCTTGTAGGCCTGGCCCACACTAACTCTCATGCACAATGTCAAGACTCCTTGCTTCCTTTTTGCAGTGCTATTGATTCTCTCTCTGCAGATGTGTCTTTGCATTTTTGCCATTTTTCAACTATATATTTGTCATTTGTTATACAATGTGAGAATGGTAGTAGATTGTTTTCATTGAGCAAACTCTATATTATCTGTCCAGGTGGTTTACACACTGTGTAATAACAGTAACAATAAGTACTTTTTACTTTTTTATTTATTTATTTATTTATTTGTTTATTTATTTTATTTTATTTTTTTATTATTATTATTATTTTTGTATTATTCATATTACACCCTTCACTGCCAATAATGGCAGACAGGAATAGGTTCCTACATGTGGATATAGTATCCATGGAGATGGCCCTCTTGCAGGCATGGCTCATGATAAATGGTCTACCCTTGTGGACTAATGGAAATCCTTCAAATGAACCTCTTCGTGAAGGCCCACTAAGTCAATTCCCCTCCAAGTGCATAGTGCACTTATGACAAGATGACCACTGTGCCACTCTGCAATAGTTTCATGTTCTAAATTTCCTTTTCCTTTTTCCTTTTTCTTGGCCAATTTCTTTTCATGACAAGATGTATTCATCACCTGAATCCACTAGGTTAATAACTGCACAGTGTAGGATATGTGATTTGAGGTACTTCAATTAAATCTTAGTCAGAATTTTATACCCCAACAAAATGATTACAAAGCAGGAAGAGTGCAAAAGTCAGCAGGCATCTGGGACATGTTAATTACCCATACAATTAATTTTGCCATGGCCTTGGATAGTGTAAAGCTGTCTGATTTGATTTTTAACTTGGAATTTGACACTTGCAATTTATACAGCTTCCATTATTTTTCTTTTCTGCTTATTAATCCTTCAAGGATCACTTTTGTTCACTTTAGTCTGAGAGCTGTTTAGCTTTGTCTGCATGTACCACATTTGTCATAATGAACTTTGCTCATACACACTTGCATACTTCTCCCACTCACTCACCATGCTGTCTCAATAATTGGTTGCTCTATATCTCCGCAGATGGTTCTACACATCAGATCTCTTAGTGAGGGAAGCAAGTTTGGAAGAAGTGAAGAAGGCTCACATCTACATGATACTCTTTGAGAAAGTAACACAGTAACTATTGATGCACCCAGAAGAGCATTATGGTAGATATAGAAGTTGGAAGAGAAAAAAAGAGAAGACATTTTACCAACTTTGCTTTGTCTGAAGAAAATTGAATGATGTGATATGTTACAGGCTGTTAAAGGTCAAACTCTTCAAAGTTCTTCCAGTTTTTTGCTTGGGATGTTTTTAACAAATGTGTATTTTAGCTTTATTTATATAAAACTAGATCGATAAGATTGGCAATTATCAAGAAGTATATTTAATTTTATACTTGCATAGCAAAACATCTTTTATATTATTGTAATGAAGATATAAAATATTTTAGTAATGATAATGCATATTAAACAAGAAATTGCTGGTAGATTTAAGAAAGATATATGAAATCACTGCATTGGCAGAAATGTGTATAAATAAATATATCTGATATGCCATACTTTTTCCCTTTTGGCCTCCAGAGCTTTTTATGATAAGCTCATATGGGAGTTCAGCAATATCAGAGAATCACAAGAGAAACTAGATTTGATATCAACACTTTGAATGTATTATAAAGTATTAATCAAAATAGCCATCAATAACAATTGCAGCAAGGACCACAGTATGTTCATATTAATATTTAGAGATCTGTATTGATCTGCTGATATAAAGGACTATACAGATTAAGTGGTTTCTTTTTCACCTGTTCTCATGATGTGCCTTATATAATTGTCTGAAATATAGGTCTTCAGGGAAATGAAATATATAATAATGGTAAAGTTATATATATTAACTTGTATAATGCAAACTTTTCTATTATGCTGCAAACCAGTGATTATACTTTTTCTTTTTTAGTTTTAATTTTATTGCTTTCACTGGATATTTACTCAGGGTTTTATTTTGAGGTATATATTTTTATTTATTTATTGAAAATTTTCTGCCGCATCAACATCTAACATCATTAGCAGCGTATTCAAAATGTAGTGATAACATGAGACTTGGGGGCAAAGCCCCAGGTAAGAAAATGCTATATGACATCAAAGGTCAAATTGTGCTATGGTAAATCTGAGTAGCAAAAGGGGTTAGAAATGAGTTCATGATTAGGGTAAAATTAGATGTTGAACAGTACTAGAGGGAGGTATGGCGGTAAGAGGAGGAGCTAATGGGGTATAGTATAAGGTAAAAGTTGTTAGAAGGGGAAGGAGTTAAGGGAGTAGGAAGCATCATATTAAAGTACTGTGGCAAAAATGAGTTTAATAATTAGGATAAGTGGATAGAACATGGGGATGAAGAAAAGGAAAAGGAAATTAGAAAAGGCCAAGCAAAAATTAGTTAAGGTAGGGGTGATCCCTACATTGGTCCTCAGTCTCTGCCACGTAAGCCCCCATGGAAACAAGCAAGGGATTGGGGGAGGGGGTGGGTTGTCAGCATCAGTTGTTAGAAGTCGCCATAATATTGTCTTCTCTTCTTTGTAGCCACCCTATCTTTACCACTCAATCCTATTTGTCACTGCTAGGCTCTAACTGCCAGATCAACATCACATTACAGTAGCACGTGTGTACAACAAGCTTAGCCCACAGAGAGAAAGTTTACAGAGCATAGCTTACCAATGTGGATGGGAACTTATAAACTGGGTGAAGCTCCAACACAAGCATTTTGTTAATATGCTCAGTCATGAGAAGTTCACAAATGGGCAACTTTATCAGCCACTCGCCAAACATCCTGTCCAAACATCAGTGAATGGACTGCATTTGCATATTTGCTTATACATCTCGCCCAGTCTTGTTGGGATTGTTCAGTTGTATGTAGTATGCTTGAAATTTAGGCATTTACAGTGGTACCATTGAATTCTAATTCCACCCCCCCCCTCCCAATATTTACCTTTATATTGAGCTTGTCAGAAAGCTAGTAGTGTTATCTACTCCTTTTTTATAATTTTGAAATAAATTTGAGGCAACCCCCATTGACCAAATCGTTGATGCATCTTGTCCATAAAACTTTCGTACAAAAGTAACAAGTTTCTCAATGATGATTTCACTTTTTCAGGTGAATGCAAGATTGCAAGGGAAATACCAATAATAAAGAAAAAAAGTAATCACTGCAAGGAGAATACATGTATTATTCCCAAACTTCTAAGAACCATTTTTGGGCGATACCGAATACGAAATAGTAAAAATGGGAAACGGATTTCAAAAGACAGGACAATAATACTATGTTTTATTATTATATAGTTTGCCTCATCACATGTAGCTTATGTTCATATATCTGGTTAACAACTTGCCACTTTTCATCAACAATCTGAAAAAATACCTTGCCAGGTTGTTATATTTCAAACAGCCTAACAAGATTGTATTCTGCACCTCACATTGTAACTGATGATTCAGCATTTGTGTGAAAAACTTTTATGTACATAACAGCAACGCTTCATAAAAATAATATTCATTCACACAATTGCATCAAGATTTTAACAGTTTCAAATTTATTATTATTTTTTGAAGTTCCAATCACATGTTGATCATCTATATATATACAAGTATAACAATGCAATTATCAATACATGAAAATAAATAATCTGAGCTTTAACAGCTTACAGAATCCATTAATAGCAGGAATTCCTTCACTGGTTACATATATATATACTGTACTACATGCTTGAAGAAAATTAATAAAAGTTGTCTTGTGTTAAAACAGGACGAACACAGAAAGCAGAGGAAAATCTCTACAAAAGAAATACTAAAATTAACAAATATTCTCCATTTTTGCACAGCCAATTCGCATCAAGAAATGGTTGCGTGTTTACATGTCTGATTCAATGAGTACACAGGTAGATAACACTCTTATTTACAATGATTTTAATTAATAAGGACCTTCCAGGTAAGCCTGCATGCCACTAAAATTTATGACATAACTATCACAATCTGAAACCTCTCAGCAATACTTAAAAATTGGCCCCCGATTCATTATTCAATATGAATGATCACAACTAATCTTTCACTTGCCTAACAACAATTTTTACCTGGGATTGTTTAAGCCTACAAATCTCTTTCCATCAGCTATATGTCATGTGCCTTCTGAACATAGCTTAACACATGAGGAAGACAAATGTGAGGTAACATGTACTGTTAACTGTGTGGAAACAACACAACTATCTCAGGGCCAATGGCCAGAATGAATGCCTCAACTTCATTATTCATAGATCTACAAAACATCTGTAAGCCATACATATCCTAAATGTGTACTTGCCTACCATGCACTTAAGTTTTTTTTTTTTTTTTTTCCAGATGGAAATGCACTGTACATTTAACTTGTCTAGTGTACTGTTACCAATCTCTAACACATTTCTACTGTAATCAGTTTGTGTAACTAAAGTAAGACTACTTCAAGTTATGATGTTCCAATGTTTTAAATAATTTTCAAACTTATTTCCTTTGTATTAACAATTTCCACTGATACTGCTGCTCACTCTTCATAAATTACTGGGGAGGTTTATAGGATCTTCAATCTGGTTTAGAGTCACTTATTTTCATTAAATTCTAAGCACTTTAAAATCCCCTTCCAGAACTTTTCTTTTGCAGCCTTTGTTTTACTCTTCCTCCATCTTGTCCTTGTAGGATCGGACAACTCTGTCAAAGAGAGGACATGGTGGCCTATAGTTCTCCACAAGGCAGCCTCCAAGTTCATCCTCTGGGCAACACTCAGTTGGATGGTAGGATTTCATTGCTCTGGAAGATAAACAAAACAGGTGTCAAGTATACTGTAATATACTGAATGTTAACATCTTAAGTGTGCTGGGAGTCTTCAAGTGAAATATGAACAAAGAAAAGCATGATGTGTACTAAAATAGCTATGAATATACTCTTATTAGAAATCCACAAATAAATATATACACACATTTTTACCATTCAGCAAAATGACCCACCTAAAGGCATCCAGTTGTTCCTGGGACAGCTGAATGGGCTCCTCAAAGACAATCCAAGTGACTGATTCATAGCAAGGTGGGGTAGTGAGGGAGCCAGAATAGGTCCAATAAGATCCACTGCCTATAAGGGTAAATAGTGATGTCAAACAAAGTCTGGCAAGCTTACAAAATACCTCATGCTTGAACTATATATATATATATATATTTTTTTTTTACAAAAATCCTGATATATATTCTATGAAAATAACTAAATGATTGTATTATAATGATACTGGTAAAACCTGTAACAAAAATATAAGTGATGATTATGGCAGGATGGAAAAAAAAAGTTGTATATCAGCTGTAATAAGCCTATCCTCTTAAATACTCTTTTATAGAATCATGTATTATGTCAGGATATTACAGACATCAACAAATCAATAACTAGATTTCATTTAAGCTTACAACAGTTTTAGTAAGTAATAGCTCATTTGGAATTCAGATTAACATTTATAACAAATTCATGGTGATAGAAATAGAAAGCTCTGAGCAGCAATACCAAATATACATTTTAAGCATAAAAAATGACTCAATCTCCATTATCATTCAGCATGTTAGCTGGCTATATTAGGGTACAGATTAGCCCCTGATACACATAAAATAGAATTGCTGAATGTCTTTAAAGATATTCTGATAGCATGCATTGTTGAAATACACCAGACATAGCTTAAAGGAATGCCTCAAAAAAGTGTCATTCCTAATGGGAAAGCTCAAGTAGCCATGTGATGTCTGACATTAAAGCGGTGTTAAATGCTATAAAAAGTGTTAACCTTTTCTTTTTCTTAGCTTGTATATTTTGGGGGTAGGCATTTTTTAGTTATTGTGCCAACAGAGTTATGTTGTAATTCATTCTCTGGATTTCTAAAATCTTGGACTCTTTACTAA
>NC_051399.1:28074205-28091705 GCF_015228065.2 Penaeus monodon
CACAAAACAGCACGGGGACAGCAAAATAAGTAATGGCTTCACACGTGCAAAAAATAAATGACAGCACCCATCATTAATTACATGTACATAAAGCTACCTTCAAGAGCTTAATCATAAAATTGTTTCGAATTTTTAAAAATGTTGTCCATTACCCTGAGTCATATTTCCAGGAAAATCCAGAATACACGTAGCACCGCGCGGAACTTCATTCTCTTGTATACGAAGAAAAAAATTCATGTGTAAAATCTCGCATAATGGTTCGGTGAAGGTTAATCTACGTGCCTCAATGCCCAGACAATGAATTTGCAAATCAAAACTATCAATATAATAAATTAAGATTTAAAGTTTTCCCATTCCACACACACACACTATACCTACAGCTATGAGAAAGACTCCTTGGAATGCAAGCCCGTATAACCCATTCCCGAGTACTCTGGGCGCCGCTCCTGAATGTGCAAGACAGACGAGCTACTGCGTCAATAAAATTCAATTATCTTCAATTCACCTTGTCCCTCATCATATAAGGTCTTTTCATCCCCGTGTTTTCGTACTATTCTCTATATTATTATTTACATACACGCGGACTATGTAATATATATATATATACATATACATAAATATATACATATACATAAATATATACATATACATAAATATATACATATACATAAATATATACATATACATAAATATATACATATACATAAATATATACATATACATAAATATATACATATACATAAATATATACATATACATAAAATATATACTAATATCATATACATATATAATATAAATAAATATATACATATACATAAATATATATATACATAAATATTACATAACATAAATATATAATAATATATACATATAATAATATATAATATACATAAATATATACATATACATAAATATTACATATACATAAATATATACATATACATAAATATATACATATACATATACATAAATATATACATAAATATATATATATATATATATATATATATATATATATATTTTTTTTTTTTTTTTTTTTTTTTTTTTTTTTTTTTAATACACCAGTCAATGTATTTACACTTTTCCAGGGTACTACCTGGTCTATATCCCAAATAAAGCCATGTATGGATATACTCACAGCCTTTATATTCATCCAAACAAAAGTAAGGTCAAACTAAGGCAGACGGTTCAACACATGTAAACTGTATAATAATTACAAGGAAAATAACGCACCTCGATACTGAGGCGTATAGATTACTCATCACCCATGAGTCACGAGACTGTTTGGGCCGTTACTTCCGCCTGATATCGAGGCAACTTTCCCCATTTCCAAAATTCGAACTTCAATTCAATTCACTGCTTTAATCTATACATATGGCAAGATCTATATAACAAGACAACGAATAATTGTATACTGAAATGCAAACGGCTTTAGATTATCAAAGTTAAAATGAATGCATCTTCTCTCACCTTTCGATAATGCTACTTGTAGTTGTTATTTTAACCGACCTTCACGGACTAGAACACGTGTTCTTGTAGCACCTTAGAGGTGACGCATTTCAAAACATCCGAATTATATTACGTATAAAAAGGAGCTACAAATTGTGCCCATTAATCAGCTATTCTATGTCGAGAATCAATCTGCAACAGCTCTTCATATGGAAGAGAAAAAAGCATTATCAATGCAAAGCGGTCACATAATACCGTTAAGAATTCAACCATCGTCTAGTGTTCTAACTTTACCTAATATGGAAATAATGCAGAATTAATCCTGACACTCTCCCGCCCCAGACCCGTCAGCCAACAATTTAACAAAAAACGCCCCCCCCTGGCACTGATCTTGCAATATGGCTCGCAACGAAAGCGCCAGACGAGGTTTGTTTTCATTGGAACGTGCAACTCAACCCTAAACAAACAAAGGATGCCCTTTAGATACGTATGAAAACTTATTTAAATACCCTTCTTGCAAGATAGTGCACATGTGTTTGCCCCAAAGCACTCGACCGTTTCTCCTCCTCGTAACATTTCATACATTTGGATATTATTTCTTTAAAAAAATGTTATCACGAAATCGGGCAATGGCTCCGAGATGTCTGCTTTCTCACCTTGTATCGACCGCAGTTTGAATGGCGAGGAGGGGGATTTGGAAAGAATTTTCTCGTATCACAAATCTTGCATTCGCGTTACCCATTCCACAACATAAGAACGACCCAGATTGACCAGGCAACGACCCTTGCTAAAACTAGAACATTAGTACAAATGTATTTATTTTAGTCACAGTAACAACTCCACTGTAACGCAACGAGTGTAATATGAACTAAAGAATGCTAGATTACAAGTTTGGTGTCAGATGTACTCATTTCGCAACACGGTCTGTCATTAGAGTTTATTACAGATAATGACGATATTAGCTAGTAAGCGCATGTTGACGTCAGGCAGGTATGACAACACGAAGGTAATCTGAACAGTTAATTGGAACTTAGACAGTTTACAATCCTAGGCGTATAAGAAAAATAACGAATAAAAAAATAAGTACTAAAAATATTTAGACCTGTGTTCGTTACAAGCTGTACTTGTCACAAAAAGAAGCACAAAAACACTTCATCCCAGACAGCCTACGGGAGGAGACAGACGGAGTAGGGCATGCAACAAGGTGAAGAGAACGCAGGTCAAGGTTTTACGCTATGGGGAGTCTTCGGGTACTTTCAGTTGTGAGGAAAACCTTGGTGTTTTGGGGATCCCATTCGTGAGTTTATAGTAAGGGAGGGGATGGGGAGGTGGGAAGACTGTATGAATAAATGAATACTGTACACACTCACGAGAGAGGAGACGGGGGGGGGGGGAGAAGAGAAGGGAAGGAGAGAGGGATAGAAAATAAAAAAAACAACAACAAGAACCTTCACAGAGGGGATAGAGGCTGCACCAACCATATAATCCGACCATGATCTTTCCCGCGCACATTTCGTCATTCTGGCCTACCTTCTCGCGTGTTTGTGGCGGCCGGTTCTCGAGCAATATATAATAAATTGCTGTCGTGATTTGTCCACTTGGTTGATTTATCGTGTTGTTCTTTGTACTGTGGATGAGTAGTACTTTTAATTGTAATAAGCATTTAAATAGCGTAGAGTAATCCGCATTCATTTCTTTGTTTTCGCTCGTGTGTAATATAACCATTTATCAACAGAATCGTCTTTGGTAACTACATACACAAAACCAATAAACCGTGCAGAGCCATAATTCAGCGCATTCGTTACTCTGCAACACTCGTCAAGCCCCTAAAGTAAACAAGAGACGGCAGGTGCTACGGTTTAGATTTCGCCCCAACTTATAATTATAAACTGCTGCAGCTTCCACTTATGCTATCTTTACTTCATATTCTTAGGAGAGAGCTTTGTTGGCACCCACAGCAGAGTCAGGAATGCCATATTTGATACTAGTGCGATGCATGGCACCAGGACGTCTGTTGGTATGACTGGCTGCATGACCAGGCATTAACAACGGCACTTGCACTTCCTTCCTTTACTCCGGTTTGCCTCCACCACACCTCTGTGCATTGCACATTTTTCCTTTGTGCGCGCGCGTGTGTTGGCGTGTTTCATAACTTTCCCACTCGTTAGCTGTTATTCTAGTCCCTCTCGCCGCTCACCTTGTCAACTGCTACGGCTCATCGCGAACCGATTATCATCTGTCATCATCCCCACGCATGGCCAATCCCCGTTCACTCGTCAACTAGTACGCTACCAGACCATTCACCTGCCTTATTCACACCGTCTCTTCGCTCATTCAACGGCAGGTTTATGGCGCCCCCTATCACACACACGCGCCCTTCCCTTTCCCTTTCACTGTGTACTATCATCTCCCATCTAATTATACCAACAGTAAGAAACTCCAAACGAAGAGGTCAACTTGGGCGAGATCAATGTCGATACAGAAGGCGTGTGGCATTTATTCAGTAAATGTCACGTAGTTGTACATAAACTGTAGTTATATAATGAAAATTCCAAATTAGCATTTACACTGCATTTCACGAAAGAGCAGCTAGTTTATATTGACTTGACTGTTATACCATCATTTAAAGATGTAATCTAAACGATAGTTTCAAGGCCTATTTGATTCAATAGTACAGCAACTGCCTCCCTTATTAGCATTCATTGTAAGTGCCCACTATTTGACTGGCAGCCAGGCAGTACTAAAAGAATAAGATCGTGCTTAACATGAGACTGCGCAATAAGCCTAGTCCCTCTGGCTATTTTATCTCAATCTCTTATGACATACAACGACCGCATAGATAATACACACACACTGTCACATAACCACCTAGAGCCAACCCTACACGAGCCAAGGTCATGTTGCCTGACCCCGTTCGCCTCTAGTCCCGTGCACCTCTGCACCGCGTCATCATCTTTAAAGCTGACCAATACGAATGGAAACAGCTGGAAGAGGCTTTGCAATGCTGCCGTGATGGTCCCTGGGAATTCAAGACTTGAAGGACACGTTCCCTATATTTTTTTACGTCTCTTGAGATAGAGTACCTGAATAGTTCTCGGGAAGGTGAACTAAGACTTGTATTACGTTTCCCGGGATGAGACGGAATACGCAAACACGTAAATTCATTAAGAAAAAGCGACCACGTCTTTTTCCTTTCAGCCCCAACCTGATACATTAAGCTGACAAGATACAATTAAGTAGATTAGAACAATAATCCTATTGTCGAATAACTTAATAATGCAAATTGCCGTTGTCATCAACCGACCCAAATATATACCTGCAATTAATTCGGCATGCTGTTACGAAGGAAAACGGCTGTGTGAGTGACAGACAGCAGACAGACACAGACAGAGAGAGACCTAGCAGATGACAGAACAGCTGAGCAGGTCGCCATATTCCGTGTCGCCGGGGCAGACATCAGCTGACGACGGCGCAGGACCAGCCCCACCTGGCCAGTTGCATCAGAGTTCAGGAGCCCAGTCAGTTACCGTGACTTCCAGGGGATTCCCCGTGAGACTGGGGTGCTGTAAAAGGCTGTTGAGAAAATCTAGTTTCTCTCCATGCTCTTCTTTCACGTTCTACAATGCAGTTCCAATGACCTCGTCACTTGACTCGAAAGGATCTGCTCGTTTTGAATGGACTGGGGAACTAGATCAAATAGATATGCAGCTGCAGTTTTTATGTAAATAAATAAAAGTTAGCGAAAGTTTAAATGTGTCGAGTCTTGTTCTTTGGTGTTCATTTACCTTTGTTATAATAAAGTTATACTCTTGACCCGAGTCAAAACGAAATTAGACAAATTCTGAACCACGTTCATGAACTGTACGCTCACCGTTATATTCAGAAACAAGTTCAGTGATGAACGCACAAAAAATAAAATCGATTAACGTATGCACGTATAGACAGCTAAATAGAGTTGCCACCTCCTGCATTTACTTTCCGAATATATTACCATTAGTAATTTCCTCTTTACCAGTCAGACGCAATACGGACAAAAATAATACTTTTAATTCCCTTTTCAGTAACCAGTCTAAATAAAAGGAAATTATCAAACTCGCATTTATATAAAAATACCACATTTACCCGCTTCAAAATTCTATAAATACGGAGTTCTTGTAAACAGTGTGGAGTATTAAGGAAAAGGTAGGTTAGTTACCCCAAGTTTACACAAAAACAACCAAGGACTCTGGGTGAAAGTTGAAGGAGACGACTGGTTCTGCAAGCCGAGAGAGAAGCGCGTAGGACGAGAGAGAGAGAAAGAGAAAAAGAAGAGAGAGAAAGAGAAAAAGAAGAAAAAAGAGAGAAAGAGAGAAAGAGAGAAAGAGAAAAAGAGAGAAGAGAAAGAGAAAGAGAGAGAGAGAGAGAGAAGAGAGAGAGGAGAAGAGAGAGAGAGAGAGAAAGAGAAGGAGAAGAAGGAAAGAGAGAGGAAAGAGAAGAGAGTAGAGGAGAGGAGAAGAGGAGAAAAAAGAGGAAGTAGATAGAGAAAGAGATGAGAGAAGGAGAGAGAGTGAGAGAGAGAGAAATTTTATAAAAATTTAAAACAAATATCCTTATAAAAAGAAATGACTATGCGAGAGAGCAGACCCAAACCACGTGTAATTGTATGGATATAACACACGCAATTATCCGACCCACGGGTTTCGAAACTTTAGAGAACAGTTCTTCCATGAAATATTGCGAAAACCAGGAAATATATAAAATGTGAATAACCAAGTTACTGATAAATCCGCATACAGAATTTCTATACCAGATGGCCTGCATTGGACCAGACAGAGCGACCGGTAGAACTAGTGTCGTGTGCAAGAGCAGCTGTGGGTGACCGCGCCGAGTGGTAAAGTGAGCATGTGCGTCTGTTTACGACTTTGCTTTGAATTCAATCCTCCTTATATCTGCAATTCGAGTACCTGACCTACTTTAGGAATTTCTCCTATGGCATGTAATCATTTGTATTTAGTCCTTTTATACAATCAGATTCACGTGATTTGGCGTTTGTAGACCTCAAACGAATCTCTCCGGCAAAGCACGTGCGTTTGTTTACAAGTCGGCGAGGCTCCACGTGCTAACAGTCATCGAGCCTTGAACGAAGTGTTTAAACCTTGATCTTCAAGACAAAACTCATAAGATGCATATTACCTCCTAAAATAAAATGAAAAACAAGAGAATAAAACGAAAATGTTTCACACACCAACCACACGGATTAGTAAATGGATACTGTACATTCATCTACATTAATACACGTTCACTTCGCCAGTTTCCCCCCCCCCCCTCCCACCATCTCCCACTCTACCCACCCCCCATCCTCTCTCCTTCCCTCCACTCTCCCCCACAGTCAAATGCCACAGGATGTCGCTCCGTTACCAATGCCCCTTAACCACTCCTACTCTCGTCACTTTCTCGTAAGATCACGTGACCAAGGGGTTGTAGTGGCTTATGAGGTCACTATCTTCCTTTACATCCTTTTGCGCGTTAATATAATAATGATCGTAGATTCAATGACAACAAATGAAACATCCTAAGAAAATTACAATTATTCAAAAAAAGAAGGTTATTTTGACTTTCCTTATCGTCTTTTGTTTTCAAATTACTTCGTCAACAAGTCGCATTCTCGAAGATATGATGACGCAATAGCAGTACTACGCGTATCGGGTCACTATGGACGGTGAGAGACGGTGCGGACATGACTGACCTTTTGCAGCTTCTACAGGTACACAGATTCACTCTCTCGGCTTGGTTAGATGACGTTAGTAATATTCTCGGGGTCTTACTTGATGGTAACACTAGCCTTCATCTATCGGCTATACAATTGCTAATGAACTGTATATCGTTAAATCTCTTTACAATATATAATATATATTTCTTTTTTTCTTTTGCAAACAGACGGAAAGGAGGAGAGATTGCGCGAGCTATCAACCTGTAAACTAAAAACCCAAAAATAACACCTACATCATTTAAACCGGAAGCCCAGCTGTATCAAGCGCAAGAGGATGTCAGGGAGAGGAAGGAAAAGGGGGGGGGGGGGGGCGAGGGTGAAGTGGGGAAAGCGAGGATTTAACTTTTTTTTCTTTCTTTCTATCAAACTCGATTTTCAAAACTCTCGTCTTGTTGGGGGATTTTCTTCATGACCGCCCAAGGAGGGATTTCCCTCGCATCATCGAAATTCCTGCGCTTGAAATATAGCCTTCGATATTGGCTAATATAGGATTCATGCAACGCTTATTATTGCGATAAGATACTTGGTGCCGTTGGAGACTTCATGCTTTTTATCATTCACAAGGTTTTTATCTTCATTTTACTTTCACTCGATACTTCGTTATCATTGACGCTTATACATAAAGTTTCCTTTCAACCTTTACTAGTTTTCTCCAACGATATTTATCCTCTGAAAGGATCTTCTCCACATACCCCCCCCCCATCTTCGTCTTAATCCTCAGGCTTGATCTCAAGAGCGAAAACCCATAAGGTAAAACACCTCCTTTCAGAGAAGATGTGAGATAAGAGATCCTCGGACCAACACTCCTCTCCCTGACCTTGCTTTCTCCCCCGACACCTGTTAATCTAGTAACAGCCACTATTTCTATATTTGGCGGATAATGTGCCCGCGGACTATTCGAAAAGCCTAGCAATAACAACCATTCACAATAGCCTAGGCCTTCTTTGCAGAAAAGAGGGAGCAGGTCTTTACATTTATTTTATTTTTGTGAGGAATAACATGGGAACGTTTGACATAAATCGTAAACAAACCCACAAATGCGCATATCGTGTTTTAAAAAAATCACTGGAATTTCATGTATGTGACGCAATAAATTCCATCAATCGCTTACGTTTACTACATCAATTCACCGCAGATAATAATAATAAAAAAAAAACACGATGGCATGGCCTTTTTTTTATTCGGCAGATTCCCCGGTGTCCTTAACGACCGACGCGGCGGCACCCTCTTCTTTTTGTTGATCCGAAAGTGAGAAAGTAGTTTTGGAAGACCTTGAGTCCATTTTTTTTCTCTCTCTCACTAAAATTTGCATAATTGACATAACGCACCCTGTTGGAACACCTCCGTGTTTTGGAAAGGTGTCGATTCTGGATTAATTATGGGATACCTATTCCCGTTAGAAGAATCACTTTGTTTACTTTCGTTGGAAATTTGTCACGGATCAGAGCTACAAAATGACACTTTTCTCGCCATTGTTCGCATTTTGGAAAAAAATACTTTAAGGAAACTTCTAAATCGAGTCGACAATCTGTAGCCTCCTGACCTTAATTATATAAAACCAACAATTACATCTTCCACGAATTCATTCGATAAAATCTTGCCAATCATGGCCCAATAGGATAAACAAAAAATCTCCTTACCGCTTCCTTGCCCCAAGTCTTATCAAACATCCAATTGTGGCCTTTTACAATACGCCCAAGTTCGAAAGACCGCTGAATAAATACCAGAAAATATAAAGTCATGGAACGCCCACTAGGAAAAAAAATGTAAGAAAAATCACTGTCGCCATTCCTCGTGTCATCCCTAAACCACGTGCTCTTATCGGTAGTCATTGTTGTGGCGTGACGCCTCTAATATCACGTGACATATCGCTACCGCAGATCACGGTCGCGGCGCGATTCTGAACGAAACCGCTCAGAAAAAAAAATCAAAACATGTGGGAGACTTGCCTAATCCGAAAAGGAAAGAAAATGCCGATTATACCTGTCCTTCCACATGCGATCTGATAAGAAACCCGATAATTGTGTGCTCGGCAAGGCCTAACTTGTTTAATGCAATTAGGCCTTTACGGACGCATCACAATAGCCCACGCGTTGCCAAGCTGCCCAGAAAAAAGATGCCTAAGATAGAGCAGGACGAAAGAGCAGTCCTTTTGTAAAGCATGCAAGTTCTATCCTCACCATGACGGGACTCTTCCATTTACATGAAAAGACCATGATTCAGCACCGACTCATTTGTAACAAGACCATGTGTTATCACCAAAATGATGGCTTATTTCCCCCCTTTAACTACATGCCTACATGAAGCAACCGGGACGAGTCCGTTCGCTCAAGTGTGCAAACAATGCACGTTCTCACAAGGGAACACTTGTTACCTATCCTTGGCACGAGGGCTTGGCTACCCGCCGCAAAAGTGAGATAGCCAAGTTACTCGCCAGATGCTTCAGAAGCCATGAATATAGCGGCCTAACTTGGGTACAAAAAGAGTAAATCGAGTAGGGCTAAAATAAAGGGCAAGGTATTAAAACTGATGTTATTAGCGTTGTCCCGTTGGCACCATTCCTATCGCTGTTTTTATATCCTGCTGTTGTCAATGAGCCGATGTCCCTCAGTGGGAGAATCTTCTGTTACATTACCAGTCTTCCCTCCTGACACACGCCCTTACCAAGCACACCGATACCCTTCTCGTCACTTAAGCCAATGCACTCATCCCACTGCCAGGCGAGGGAATTAGATGAATGGCGTGAGTGGAACGAATGAGGGAGGGAGGGAGGGAGGGAGGGAGAGACAGACATCTACTCATTCAGAGGAATCAACATCAAAGAATTGTCTGAAGAGCATGTAATACATCTATTTAAAATCAATATTTGATCACGGTGAACAGAATGAAAGAACGCACTCAAAGCATGAGTCTCTATAAAACAGCTGTTGCTTGTAGAACTGATTATGCTTGTACAGGGCGTTGAGGGCAACTAACTTTTGCTTTGTTAGGCATGTGATCACGCACTTGCAAGCACTGAAACATATTTGTGCAATAACATCCCAGAAAATGTCATTGTTTTTCTCTTATTATTGTGCTAATTAGACCAAGTACTTTCTCCGCTAATGAGCATAAGTAGATTACTTGAACGATTTATTCTCCCCAGTCACTGTTTTCAAGAAATGCTCATTATTGCGAAAGCGGGAGATGACGCACTTCAGCGGGAAAGACGAGACTCATGACGCCGCGACGCTGAATGCGACTGAATATGACACGGCACATTCAGCCGACACTTTGCATTGTCATACAGAGGCAAAACGTGGCACTACAAAAGACATGACGCCGCCAAAGCAAAGCAAAGAAAAACAGACACGAAACACGCCACAGAAACACGCCACAGAAACACGCCACAGAAACACGCCACAGAAACAGACACGAAACACGCCACAGAAACAGACACGAAACACGCCACAGAAACAGACACGAAACACGCCACTCCACACGCAGCCACCTCGCAATATCAAAACCCACGACTGTCTTCCCGGGCACCTGCCAGCCCACTCATCGCTCGCAAAACCGCCTTTCGTGCTGGGGATCATTACCAAGAGATTTCCGATGCGAGAGCGAGGCTGAGGGAGGGCGTCGCGGCTGAGGTTGAATGAGGACAAGAGTGACATGAGAAGAGAAAATGAGGTGAAGATGTCTGTGGGAGCGAGTGGGTCGGTACACTAGGTTATGCGTCTATGTAAAAGCTTACGTAAGGGAGATTGAAAGTATTATTGGAATATGGAAAAGAATAATTCAATAAATAGAATAACTATAGAACATTCCAGGACTAGGGCGTCAAAGACATCAAATTGTAATAAGAATGGATATACACAAAACTACTTTACGTGAACGATCACTGAAAAAAATACGCAGTTAAAGATCCCAGCTGAACGAAACATTACGGAATATCAAACCTCCAACAAATGTCACTAAAGCTTTGAAAGGCTTCCTAGTCAGGCAAATAGAACCTCCCCCCCTTCTCAACCTCCAACTTTGAGCTATATATAGACTGCAAACAAGCCAAACCAAACCGTCTGGACAATACGCATCATTCGATCAATTGACTCGGATTCATAAGGAATAAACAGGCCGTCACTCATAAAAACTGAATAAAAGATACGAAGTAACCATTAATGGATGAGGCATCCTACAAGCAAGGAAATATTCCATTAGTAAGTGGGATAATTAGTAGCAAAAAAGTTATTGTGAGCTCTTAAAAAATCAAATAATCGAGGAGACAGGTTGGTGGAAAAAAATAAGCAGAGGCTTACATCCTCCCACGAGCTAAACATGCAACATGTAAATCAGGACATGTACGCATAAAAGCGAGCAAATAATATAAAAACAGGCACATTCAACACACACACACACACACAAACGAGCAAACACGCATACATAGGCACAAACACATTCTGACGTCACAACCAGTACCTCGGCCGGAAGAAATCGATAGCCGGCGGTGGAGACGAGCCAAGAATAAAACCTCTCCGCGATAACCCCAAGAACGCTCGAGATTCGCTTCTCCTGGAATCGCCTTTAACACTCGAAGCATCTCCCGAGAAACCCCACAGTTAGAGCAGCGTTTTATTTTTTCTATAATGCAGTCCATTGCGCTAGATGTACAGCGCGAGTCGTACCTAATACCTTCTCCGCTCGCCTCGTTGGAAATGTCATGGGGTTTTATCGATTGGCGTTCCCGGTTCTTCGGAAACTTGTGCCGTGACCTTACAGAAATCGACACATGGAGTAGGAGGGAACAGAAGGTACCGAGACTAGCTACCACAAGCACAGCACATCACAAGAGGCGACTCTATGGCGTTCAAAGAACGTGCTCGTACGCTTCGCCGTGTCCAGTGCCGACGGTACCGACACGCAAGCACCAAACTTAGTCTTCTTTATGTACCGCACGAAAATAGTAACGATGGACTGGGTTGTATAGACTGATAAATCTAAATATGGGTCATATAAAGAAAAGGGGGACGAAAGTGTACCATGGAATTCGTGTGAACGTTTGGTCCAGTGACGTGTAAAGTTTAAAGCAGCGCTGCACTTGCACACGGTTTGACTGTGCGAGAGAGGTAGAGCAGCGGCCCCAGGTTCGCCACGTGGCTTTTTAAGCTGATGCTGCAGATGTGATGTAGAAAAATAACGCGTAGGCTATGGATGACCAATACCAGCACCATACACCTCTCCTTACCGTGGTGTTGATTTTTTACTAAGGAGAAATGTTAATACAAATGCGTAGACCTATACAATTCACTCCCACGGAATCAAGCACGAGGCAACTGAATTAGTGCCAGAGGCAAGTGGATGGAATCGATTGTCGACAGACTTCTCGCAAAAGGCGAAGGAAATTTTAAATCCTCCCTGCTATCTCACTGTGTTACCGCGAGAAGACTCCCTTGGCGTGAGTGTCCAAAGCAGGTTGGAGGCTGAGAGCTTTCATCTCACCTTGGTGGTATTAATGTGGTTCCTGGAAAGTTCTTGGACTACTAATCCCATCTTCACTTACAGCCACTCAAAAAACCTGTTCTAAGTGATTTCAAATTCTACCTGAAATCTCTTCTACGCTTGCAGCATAGAGGTATGAACGTCAGAGGGAATCCCAAAAGCATTTAGATGAAAAGAAAAAAAAAGTATAAAAAAAATGCTCCCAGCCACCTGATGTGCCCAAATATGGAGTCCCAGGAGACAGAAGAGGCTGCTGTGGTCCAAGTAAATTATACTAATATCTGAAGTGATTTCTGATTTAGGAAGAAAAAAAATGTGGAAAACTTGTGGGCTGGAAATTTCCACCGATAGTGGGAAGATGAGCTGAAAAAAAAGAGAGGAAACCGGAGCAAGAAATATAGACACAAGAAAGGATACATGGAATGACAAAGCAAGAAAAGGAGAAGGTATGAATTAAGGAATTTATGAATACTTGGCAAGACCTTGAGAATAACCTGTGCAACGTTGATGAAAGAAGCAAATAAAAAGCCTAAAAGAATAGGCAAAAAGTTAAGAGAAAAAAAAAACTAATAATAATGCTGTTGAGATCTCCCCTTAAAAAATACCAACTGTTGTGGAAAAATGAATAATGATAAAAAAAGAGGCTGGCTGGTGGGTAAGAGGTAACAAGGAATCGATAGGGAGGGGTAACCATTGGAACGCGTGTAGGTGCGAGAGCGGAGACAGCAGGTAGCCGCTCTCATGACACACGGCTGTGAATCTTGGCATCACGCAATGCACGAATCATTTTAGAAATCTGTAGTAAAGAGAGTATATTTATCTAAAAGTGCATAGCTTTGTGCATCTTAATTCTTATCATAAGGTCTGTTGGACTCACGGACACACGGATACTCCAACTATACAAGAATGAAGATATTTTAAGTTAATGACGCCATTTGAACTTCGCTGCTAATTAACAAAAGACAATCAGCGTAAATAAGAACAACGAATTATTAAATATCGCAGAACGTATGTGTCACTGGAGCAGTTCAGAGAAACACCTGATTCTAAAACCTGTTTGACGCGTGTTGATTATTTCCAGTTCAAGTATGTAATTGGAGAGTTTGAAGTGAAGAACTTGCGTAATATACCGCTTTCCCTACAGCATCAATCTTGTTACTACAAGGTATTTGGTTCATTATTGTCAGGGAAGTGTATCACATGTGCAAAATATAAAGGTTTGTAAGCGTGCATATATACACCCATATATACAAGGAATGAAACCACTCCTAATTCTATAGACCCATATTACATAAACAAAAAAGATTTTACAAAATCGTGGCATTAAGAAAAGAGTAAACAAACTACGGGAAAAAACAACAGTGAAATAACTCTTTCCCCTCTGAAGATATATAAATAGCTCGGCGTGTTTATCCTTCGCCTTGAACTTGGTCTCAGCGTCAGATACCTTGACCATGAGGTACCAATGGCTCATTACTATTCCCAAGAGGGCTGTGTGTATATTTCATGTCGGCATTGTATGGGCTTCCTGTATGGTTGGGTTGGATCTTTTACTTTTTCCGTCTTTAATTTTTGTTCCACCTTTTCCTTTTCAGTATTTTTTTCCGATTTGACATTCATTTCTTTTATTCTTTTTGAATTGTGTATCTTTTCTTGTTTCGCGTCTTTTTTCCCATCTTTATTTTGAGCTTACAGTTTTGTTTATCCGTGCATGTTTGGTCTTATTTCTCTCATTAACGAGGTAGCCTATTGGCACACTGGCTAAAGCTGAATGGCTACTGGGTTGTCATAGCAACGCGTCTTTCTGGTCCCGCCATTTGCGCCTAAGAACATTTTCGATTTTCTTCGCGCCTACTTAAATATACTGGAAAATGAATAAGCGTTATATATCCCAACTTTATTATATAGGTGTTATGTAACCCAACATTATAATATATGAAAAAAAACAAAAAAAAAAACGAGTTTCTATATCTAAAAATATATTAGCAAACAAGACAAGGTATTCGGACGGGAAACTAACAAATACTATGTTACCCATTACACAAGTGTCTCAGGTTTCCAATTCAATTTCCCCAAAAGAAAAGGAAATGGAAATAAAGTAAGGCGCTCGTGTACACATGTCGACGAATCTTAGTATGCATGGCATCACCGGCATTCAACCCTCATGTCTGGATGTTTGTCACGGAAAGGGAGTACTGTACACTCTACAAGAATTCTAATGTATTGCGAGTTATTCATCTACGACTTAATATGGGTGGAGTGGAGGGCGAGGGAAAGAGAAGAGAAGGGGGGAGGGGAGCGAGGGGATAAAGAAAGAAAAGAGAAGGGGGGCGGGGAGCGAGGGGATAAAGAAAGAAAAGAGAAGGGGGGAGGGGAGCGAGGGGATAAAGAAAGAAAAGAGAAGGGGGGAGGGGAGCGAGGGGATAAAGAAAGAAAAGAGAAGGGGAGGGAGCGGGGGATAAGAAGAAGGAGGGGAGGGCGAGGGGATAAAGAAAGAAAAGAGAAGGGGGGAGGGGAGCGAGGGGATAAAGAAAGAAAAGAGAAGGGGGGAGGGGAGCGAGGGGATAAAGAAAGAAAAGAGAAGGGGGGAGGGGAGCGAGGGGATAAAGAAAGAAAAGAGAAGGGGGGAGGGGAGCGAGGGGATAAAGAGAATGTATTTTGGGGAAGAAAAAAAAATATTGCCCTTATTTTCATGTATGAGCACTACGGAAATAATACAAGTGTGAGGATAAACAAAGAAGTGCGTGTTTGGTATTAAAATATGAACTTCCGAAAAATCTAAAATAAAAAGATTATACAAAGTCTAACACCTGACGAAGGCTCTGCCACCATCTTGAGAGTGCGAAAAAAGCTAAAAGAAAAATTACAACAAAGAAAATTTCATTTGCAGCGGCCGCCTCGGTTCAGCCGTGACCCGAGTGCTGAAACTGCCGACGGTGAGAGTACCTCGAGAGAACACACTGGTGCGAAGTTCTTGTTTGAACTTTTTTGTGTTCTTTTTATGGGGTTTCCCCTTAATGAAACTCACAGCAGTAGACGCACCCTGGGAGGGGCTTACTGTACACAGTGCAGCAAAGGCGCTTGCACAAGGGCGAAGGCTGGAAGGGGATTGGAGGAAAGGAGTACCAGTTAAGGATGGTTAACTATTAGGTGCGCGTGCGCGTGTGTGCGCGTGTGCGTGTACGTGCGTGTGCGTGTACGTGTGCGTGTGTGCGTATACGTGTGCGTGTGCGTGTACGTGTGTGCGTGTACGTGTGTGCGTGTACGTGGCGTGTGCGTGTACGTGTGCGTGTACGTGTACGTGTGCGTGTGTACGTGTGCGTGTGTGCGTCGTGTGCGTGTGTGTGTGCGTGTCGTGTGCGTGTACGTGTAAGTGTAAATGTAAGTGTGCGTGTGCAAGTACGTGTAACTGCGTGTGCGTGTGCGTGTGCACCACAAGCCGCCAAATCACCTAGTCTTGCCACAGGCCAAACGTCTCCATGTGCAGCGACAGATCACGTCCGAGTTTCTTTCCTCCCAAAGGCCGAGCCAAAGAGGCACCGGATGGAGGATAAAGGATACCCAGAGAGTGAAGAAGGGCGTGTTGAAACCCAAGAAGACGAGAGCGAAGGGCATCCAAGAAATCCTAGCAAGACAATGGCGGTGGGAGCGGCATCTTGAAGGCCGACGTAGATTCTTTGCGCAATTGATATAACCTTCTTTCGAGGCAAATATTAAAGAGAATAACATGACTCAGGACGGGTCAAGATGCTTACGTCATCCGTGTGATATAGTATCTTCTTTTTTCGCTTCTCTGGATACTTGAGAACTCCTTTGATATACTAAGACTTATCTGTATTAGTGAATTTAACTCGAGAATGTAGAACATGCTGATAAGAAAGGGTAATTCGAGGATAAAATACGAGACAATACGAAGTTTTGGGGTCTTAACAAAACATGAATTCGTACAAACTTTTTTTCGGGGCAACTGAATTAATATACATAACAGAAGCTAGTTGTCAACAAGTAGTGACAATACAATCCACAAAATATACAGCACCTCTTATCTACCTGCTGATGCATGTTATCAAAGCAGCAACACTGTCACACTTATCTTATCACCGCACAATTCTAACTAGCAAAGAACAGGTATTATCAAAATATAATGCAATCTTTCCTACATCCGACAGTGATACTACTTCCACAACGTTATAAAGAACGCGGTATTAATCTCCAATAAGAAATCGAAACATTCTATAAAAGTAGAATAGTCTAAACACTTGAGGACAAAGAACGGGATAAATATCCCAACCAAAAGTGGTATGCTAATCAAGGCTGAATAAACTCAACTTTACCGTCGTTTTACGGAGTGAAGTTGTAATCGGGAAGTTGAGGACTGGCTTGATAACATTGCATTTTAAGTAATTATCATCAACTTGATGATCAAGAAAATTATCAACCTGTTAACCTATCAACCACACATTACCAAACGGTCAAACGCATCTTCACCCCGAAAAAAAAAGCATGGTTGAGTAGCACGTGTTTACACGGCCTATAATGCACCCACAGTAAAAGGTGAGAAACATCAGATTAAACTACAAATCAAGGACAACTCAATACATATAATTATGATTTAGTTCAATATTCGTTACAGGGAGTAAGGGTATAGGGTGAGGGAAAGGGTGAGAATGCGAAATGGAGAGGACAGAAAAGAGGAGAGCGAGACTAAGCTGGCAAATTCCAGAAAAGTCTGCAAAATGCGAAATGCAAACTGCTTTTTTTTTTTAAGTATAAATATTTGGATTTCCCCAAGAATAAGCTACCTGCCCCCCTCCCAAGGCTCTA
>NC_051399.1:28119205-28121705 GCF_015228065.2 Penaeus monodon
AAAACTAAAATAAAAGATATATATATGTATATATATGTATATATACATATATATATATATATATATATATATATATATATATATATATATATATATATATATATATATATATATATATATATATATATATAATATATATAGATAGATAGATAGATAGATAGATAGATAGATAGATAGATAGATAGATAGATAGATAGATAGATAGATAGATAGACAGATATTCGTTCGTTATATATATATATATATATATATATATATATATATATATATATATATATATATATATATATATATAAATAAAACGAATATAGAGAGTCAAGAAAAGGGGAAAACAAGAAGAGAAGAAAGGAGAACAGATGCATTAATTTTAACATGAATAATATTCGCATTAATGAAACCTAAATTGACTCATTAACTTCAGCAAGTCGAAGTTAGAAAGAAACACAAACCAGCTTTCTGAAGGAATAGATTTCATATACACAGTATTCGGTGTATACGAATACATACAGACTGTATATGTATCTGTATGTGTGCGTGTGTGTGTGTGTGTGTGTGTGTGTGTGTGTGTGTGTGTGTGTGTGTGTGTGTGTGTGTGTGTGTGTGTGTGTGTGTGTGTGTGTGTGTGTGTGTGTGTCTGTGAGTGTGTGTGTGTGCGTGTGTATGTGTGTATGAGTGGTCAATAAACATCTCTCAATCTACTCATCTATCTATCTATCTATCTATCTATGCGTGTATGCATCGTTTATCATTTATGCTTTACAGTAAGAGAGGAAAAAAACGAGGGAAACCAGTGGCAAGATTTTGTGATTGATCAGCGGCAGAGGCTTGACAGCGCGATGGGAAAAGCCTTCCATGTTTACATTAGGGAGGAGTCCATGTGTCACGAACATGCACACTTACAAAATATACACAGACTCACAAACACATACACACACACACATATACACACACACACACACACACACACACACACACACACACACACACACACACACACACACACAAACAAACAGACAAACAAACAAAAAACAAACAAACAAGCAAGCTCACATACACATACATAGACATACACATACCATACACATATACTTGCAAATATACACGCACCCTAAAAAAAAAACATACATGCATACACAGCTAGTTGTATATATAAACATACTAACACTCACCCGGGGTATTTAACCTGATTTATGAACGATTGCAGACGATTCATGACATGAAATATAAAATTTGTACACAGCAACACGTAACTATTGCTACATTTTTGTATAACTAATCTGCAATGCTCATTTCGTTAAAATTACATCAAAGCAGGTAATCCATATGTTAACTTTACTGCTGTCTGTTCAACATTCTGAATGACATGCAGAAACACTGTGCAACTTGCAGGCATCAGCCGACTGTAACAACGCCAGTAGTTTAGGCAACTTAACCGAAAAATTTGGCAGCCGCAGAGTGATACAGATGCCAGAGAAGAGACGCCTAAAATAAAGAAAAAAATGACACGAAGATGAAGCCGGTCAGTTACTCATACTGTTCCTTAGTGTCTTTTACTGTAGAAGACACACTGATGATAGCAATGATAATAATAGTAATCACTGGGATAATGATAGTAGTGATAACAAAAATACGTGTAGACAAGCATTTTTTTGTTGACTTTTTTCCATACTTCTGACTGTTGATCTTTTCATATTTGAAAACTAAGAATACCTTTTAGTGAAACAGACTAAAGTATAAAGCGAGTGAATAATTAACAGAACGATAATAATAAAAAGCCTATGAAGAAAAAGAAGATTTAAAAAAATTATAATTTGTCTCCACTCATACTATGGTTGCACGTGATACTTGACAAAATACTTGCAACGTGTGCAATACCATTCCCTCTTTCACGTTACGGTGGATTGTGAAAGTTTTTTGTTTTGAAAGTTTCGTGATGATGATGATGAAGCTGGGGATGATTGTGACGAATGATGATACTTAATAGAAATAAAAGTAAATGTGTTTTTGTTACGGTGGAATTTTGATTTGGAGTTGAATCTGTATGTGAATGAACCCATTTTGATGGTGGTAAGTTAATGATGATGATATCACTGATTTGAATAATTATAATAAACAATAATGATGGTATTGATAACAATGATTACTGAATAATGTTGAAGATATTACTGATAGTGATTATAGAAGCAATAATGATGATAATTGTAATGGTAACAATAATAATGTTAATGAAGATGGTGATAATAAAAAGACGATGATAATAACAGATAATGATGATGGTAGTGATTATTATAATAATAATTATTATCATGAGAATAATACTGTTAACATTTGTATTTACAATAATCTTCATCTTATCTGATCATACTGCAGTGGGACAGGTAACCATGAAAAATAACTAAGAAAAAAAAATAATGACACATAATAAAAAACACTACAGAAAACAGTTAGACGTTGCTGTCAGACTTCAACTGCGTGTGAAATTTGTTTAAGTCTCTCATTA
>NC_051399.1:28129205-28136705 GCF_015228065.2 Penaeus monodon
TATATACCTCTATCTCTCTATCTCTTCTCTCTCTTCTGGTATATACCCCCCCACCCCTCTCGTCATCTCTTTTTTCTTCCTCTCTACTTCTCCCTCTCTCTCTAAGATATCGTCTCTTCTCTCTCTATCTCCTCTCTCTCTCTCCTCTCTCTCTCTCTCTTCTCTCTCTCTCTCTCGTTTTTGTTGTGTGTGTGTGTGTGGTGGGTGTGTTTGGTGTGTTGTGTTGTGGGTGTGTGTCTGTTTGTGTGTGTGTGTGTTGTGCGTGTGATGTGTGTGTGTGTGGGTGTGTCGCCTCTCTCTGCCTTCTCTCTTTCCTTTACTCCTCGCCTCTCTCTCCATCTCTACCTCATCTCTCTCTCCTCTCTATCTCTCTCTCTATCTCCTCTTTTTATTATCTCGATCTCCCTCTCTCTGTCTCTCTCTCTATCCTCTCTATTCATCTCTCTTCTCTCTATCTCATCTCTCTCTCCCTACTCTATTTGTGTGTGGGTGTTGTGGTGTGTGTGTGTGTGTGTGTGTGGTGTGTGTCTGCCTCTTTTTTCTTCATCTCTCTCTCTCTCTTTCTCTCTCTCTCGCTCTATGTCGCTCTCTCTCTCTCTCTCTCTTTTCTCTTATCCCCCCCTCGCTTCCCCCTTTAGTGTTTCCTGTGTGTGTGTGTCTTCACCTTCCCTCTCTCTCTATCTACCTCTCTCTCTTTCTCCTCTCTCTCTCTCTCTCTCTCTCGTACCTATGTCTCCTTCTCTCTCTCATGTTCTCTCTACCTTTCGTTCCTTCTGTTTCTCTGCCCTCGTCTCTCTGCCTCTCTATCCTATCTATCTCTCTCGCTCTCTCTCTCCTCTCTCTCTCTATCTTTCTTCTCTCTATCTCTAGCTCTCTATCTAATATCTCTATTTTCTCTCGCAGTGTGTGTGTGTGTGGTGTGGATTTGTGGGGTGTGTGTCTGTGTGTGTGTGTTGTGTGTGTGTGTGTGTGTGTGTGGTGTTGTGTGTGTGTGTGCGCTCCCTCTGATGTACGCGAGTGGTGCGTACTTTCAATTCCCTCTCTCTCTCCTTGTCTTCATTTGCTCTCATACGCCATCACCCTTCCCAATAAGGCAAGAAGCCGTCCTCACTTGCCTTCAGAAAGACGCCATCATTCTGGTCACGAAGCCCAGGTCACTGTCGCCTCATGTGATTCAAAGAACAGAACAAAGTATTACTGATGATTTCTCCTCGGCCAATCAGATGACTGTGTGAGAAAATACCGTTCTATCTGATTCTTTTTTGCTTTGTTTTATCTTTCTTTCTCTTCTTAAATTTTACACTTAAGGAATTTGTGTATTTATACTGTTGTTATTTCTTTCTCCAGCTTATTGTTTGCAATGCGTTATATTTGGTCAGTTCCGACATGATATTTTATGTTCGTTTGTACATCAAATTCATTATAGGCCTGTATATCTTTTTGTACGACTCTGTTGGTACTTACTTTCATATGTACTTAAGTAACTAGTTCTTATACTTTAAATTACTCACTTTTCTGCCTATTTTGTTGAATATTTTCTGTTCTATTTTATTAGCGTTTCTCCCTCCATTCGTCTTCCTGTTACGGTTTCCTTCTTCCTCTTTTCTCTTCAACCTTCAACACCCTGTGCAGATCTTCCGTGTTCTTTCCATTCCACAATGATTTGTAGAGTATAGCCTGATCTTCCTCACTTTTTCTCCTTAAACGTGCACGATTTAAAGTAAAGTGTTTGGGTATGCGTGTGGACCTGAGGGCGCGTGCGCATACATAAACTCGCACACACGCACATATGCGTGTCTTCATTTATAAGTAAAAGGCAAATATGCATGAGATTCTGTAATTGTAAATTGACAGGTTTTCTAACGATTAATTATTATATTATATATAATCTATAACTATACACATTAATATATATATATATTATATATATCTATGTGTGTGTGTGTGTGTGTGTTTGTGTTGTGTGTGTGTGTGTGTGTGTGTGTGTGTGTGGTGTGTGTGTGTGTGTGGTGTGTGTGTCGCTCTATATATATATACTATCTATATATATATTTATATCTATATTTTTTTTTTTTTTTTCTTTTTTTTTGGGGGGGGGGTAACTTGTTATAGCTTTGGTATAAAAATAAAATCCATAAAATAATATATTATCATTATCATTATTGTTATTATTACTAGTATTATCCAAACACTCGCTATCCGCAGACGACGAAGAAGAAAAAAAGAAAGTGTTGAGACTGTTCTAAAGAAATTATTTATATAATTTGTCTCCATTCTCACTGTCATTTTTTCAACTTGCTAAAGTAATCTCAAATCATATATATATACATATATATATATATATATATATATATATATATATATAGATATATAATATATATATTAAATTATAATATATTAATAGAAATGATTCTTGAACTTTGACTCTCTGGATTTTACGAAATCTGTTTACATAAGTGAAGATTCTGAACATATCACAGTAATGAAAGCTTTATCATTTATCATTTTTTTCCTTATTTTTTTCCGCCTTTTCCATCTACATGAAATCAGACTTGAAAAAGAAATATTGTAAACAAAACAAAAGTATGAGCCAATCAGGAAAAGATTAATATTATTTTATCATAATTTTTGTAGTCATTGATTATTTACAAGATGAAGTGTATAAGTTCTTACGTCCGCTGTTATTTCTCTATTCACATGTCTTTTATCCAGGCTATCTACTCGTGTTGGCGTGAGGTGTCCATTGTTTGTGTTCTGCGGTTTCTCGTAACTAGTTTATAACTGCGAATATTGTTATTGGATATTACTCTTAATATTATTATTCTTTTCATCATTATTATGCATTCTCATTATTGTTATTATTGTTATTATTACTATTATTATTATTATTATTATTATTATTCTTATTATTATTATTATTCGTTCTTCTTATTACTTATCTTCTTATTATTATTATTATTAATATTATGATTATAATTATTATTTGATTGTTTATTATTATTATATATGTGATTATTTATTCATTGGTTCATATATATTTATTATTATTATTTTATCTCATTCTTCTTATTATTATTATTATTATTATTATCATTGTTATTATCATTATTACTCCATATATATCACTTACATTCTCGCTATTATTGGTCATTATTATTATCATTATGATTATCATTATTATCATTAAATTATCACTATTCTTGCTATTTTATTATTATTATTATTATTATTAATTTATCATATATGTATTATTATTTTGTTGTTGTTGTACATTATCATAATCATTTTATAATTATTATTATTATTATCATTATTATTATTATTATTATTATTAATTATGATGATTATTATTATTATTAATCATTATTTATTATTATTATTATTATTGTTATAATCATTATTATTATCATTATCATTGCTACCACCACTGTATTACTATCGCTCCCATCATCAGTTTCATTATTATTTTCATCATCAACAGAGTGATAATCATCATTAGCATTTTCCTTTTCTTTACTAATTTTGCTATTATCATCATCATCATCACTCCCGTTATTAACACTTTTTTTCACCGCAATTCTAACAGGAATACAAACTGATTTTGTTATTATCTCGGTTCCCCCGTGGTGTTATCTCTTACACAACCTGACGGCATGTTACGTTATCGTTTTTTTTTTTTTCTTTTCTCTTTCTAGTGTCACACGTCTTTCCCACCTATTCTCATTACTTTTTCAATCACATTATTCGTAGGCATTCATTTCTGCTTAATCACATATACCTTCGAAAATATCTCACCCCATATTTTAGCAGCCATATCTTTTTCATATTTGTTTCGCGCATCGGCATAATATCGTGCCCTAATGTATACCCTAAGAACACATTGTGTAACCATACCGTGATGTATGATTGTTCTCGTTGTATTGTATGGCAGTGAATATATAGATATATATATATATATATATATATATATATATAGATTTTTATATATATAGGATTATACATATATAATTATATATATAAATATATATATTAATATATATAATATTATATATATACATTATATCTATAATATTATATATATTGGTATGTCTGTATGTATGTATGTAATGTATTAGATTGTTTATATGTCCTCTTAATCATAAGCTAAATTTGAGTCTTATATGTGTCAGACACCTGCATTTGGCCTGTGTTTATTTATATTTACATTTTACTCTCGCTCTCAAACCCACAAGTTACAGCCCCTTAATAAGCTTCAAGTGTTTATCCTTTCGTACTACCAGTCGCACACGACCCACTGACGCAGTGTGCTAACGACAGTCATACGTTCTGCCTCACCACCTATGGTCATTTGTAAACTACACTTGCCAAGGATAAGTATGATTATGCCAGCCTCTCCGCGCAACATGATGTAGTGACGCTCTTTTTTTCGGCTTTAAAAAAGGTCACCTGAGGGCGCAAGGCGAAATTGCCCGGGCGAAGCTTAGGGCGAGATTAATGTACAAAGCGACAAGAATGTCACGGTGAACAAGCAGAACCTTCGCCGTGTAATTGTCGATGCCGTAATAATCCCTATTTACATCCTATTTGTTCATCATTTAATAAAAAAGTAAACGCGCGCCGCGCACACACACACACAATACACATCACAGATATATGTATATAATTATTATATATATTATATATATATATATATATATTATATATATAATATATATGCCACACACACACACACCACACAAACATACATATACATATACATAAACCTACATATAACTTATACATACATATATATACCGATATATGTGTGTGTGTACCTAAATATTGTTACATATATATATAATATATAGGGTAATATATATATATATATATAATATCTGTATATAGTTTTATTATATATATGGTATATGTATCTATATATACATATATATTTTACATTACTTACGAAGAATGATATGAATTTTGAATAAAAAATATAAAATCCGAGGAAACTAAGTGGAACCCTGGGGCTTAAAAAAAGATAGAGCGAAGCCCCCTAAAAAAAATATTCCCTCGTTAACATTGAGCAACATCGTTATAAGTCTATTCTAACTGTGTTAACTGTGTTTTGCACAATTTCTTGCTTCCTCTTTACGTATATGATCTTGTGTACTCATTTACGTAAGGCAGTGGTAACGTAAAAGATTCACATTTATCATATCCACTTTTTTTCTCCTCAACAATCCCAAAAAAATAATTTTTTTTTTTTTTTTTTTGTTTTTTTGTCCTGTGACAAAACTGGAAGAAAGCTTACACCAAACTAGTCCTTACTGTAAAAAGAAGGCTTCTAATCTTCTAAATAAACCATGGTTAAGTGAAGGAACACGGTTTTTTGTTTATGTTTATTGCAACACCTCGCTTTTATTCTTTTTTTAATCTTGTGTTTTACATTACGTATTGTTAACTCCATTAAGAGGGTTAGTCCACAGTGATGTTTATATCTATATATTTCTACAGTGAGAGAGATATAGGTAAAAATATCACTAACTATCATAGAGAGAGAGACAGAGAGAGAGAGAGAGAGAGAGAGAGAGAGAGAAAGGAAGAGAGCGGCAGATAGAGGAGAGAGAAAAGAGAGAGAGAGAAACCGACAGACAAGCAAAACAGCATGACGAAAAAAAAAAAAAAAAAAAAAAATCAAAACAATCAGATGCCAAACAAAACAAGCGAACACATGAAAAAACCAATTCCACCAACTCATCAGCCAAGACAGCGAATTTTCACAAAAGAGAGCACAGGCGACCGCTGAGACCGGGACCGACGGCAAGACCGCCAGCGGCAAGGATCTCGGGGACCTCTACGCTGCTGCTATTTTCGTCTCGAGAGGACCTGTTCAGGATTCGGGGAAGCTGATGGGGATAACAGTTCGTCTGTTACTGTTTACGCATTTCCCACGGATTAGGAAATTTATATTTCACTGTTGATTTGTTTTATGTGATATCGCTATTTGTTGTGTTTTCTTTTCTTTCTGTGTACATACCGACGAACTCTTGTTCTTTTCATGTCATCTAACCTATGGTATCTTGTATTATTGGTATTGGCACCGTTACTACTGTTATAATGGTCAAAATTGCTTTCATATCTGTAGTAGTTTCACTAATTATTACTATTTGTACTTTGTCTTAACACTGACCAATGAAGAAATTAATTAAATGTTACGCAACGGATTCCAATGACAGTTCGAGAAGCAGGCAATATTTTCAGCATTTGTGCTTGGTTTCCTTAATATGAACAAAATAGATTCTTCGGGACAAAATTTTCATATTCAGATGTCAGTACATTCATATCTTTCCTGACTGTCAGGTTCTCCTTTCCGACCACATATATCTATTGTACATGAAAGGATTTTTAAGAATTAATTCTTAATGCGTTGTTATAAGTGCATTTTTTTACATTTGCATTTTCAAATGACTAAGTTATGATTCTGTTTTTCTAACCTTTCTAACCTGATTCACGCTTTCAAACATATTACCTATGCTCTTCCCTGTGAACCAAAGTTGAATTCTGAAAACGTTAAAGTTCCGCTATGTGTAATTTCAAAATGCCATTACAGTGGTTTCCATTCTAAAGAGGCTCGCCGAACTCCATCAACTGTATGAGCTGATAGGTAAAGATGAGAGCCTTAACTTGGCAGGTAAATGGTTTGCGGTCACCCAACCACATACCCTTTAGTATGGTCGTTTTCGTGTAATGTTTTTTGTATGCCGAATTTCCCCGAGTGAAGTGGGACGATACTTCGTAATGGGTAGTAATTGTAGAGCTTGTCCTCAAATACAGGACCTACTTTCACTAGTCTTTTATTGGTGATTTTATGCTTAGGTATTCAATAGGATCTCTGAACTAACTGCGATGTAAACGGATCGGATTTTCATCCCGTCTTAAGTATCTATTGCTCTCACTTGTATATCTCTTTTACGTATCCAAAGAGTAATATTACCCTGACAAAATTTAGATTTCAGTATGTAGAAACTAGGTGTTCTGGCAATGACCATACGTAACTTAAAATGGTCGTTATTTTAAAATTATATAGTATATGCTATGTTCTGATAACCATAGGAGGTTTGACAAGTCTCAAATTATCATCTTTCGACCACTGCTACTTTTACTCATTATATCTACCACTAAATTTGCATACGAATACATAGTGATAGTTATCCAATATGTTTTTTTTCCATTTTGTATATTCCTCCTTAACTTTCAAGAGATCTTAGCACACAGGTGACCACTTATAGTTTAGCTATATATACCTGTAATTATCAACTCACTGTTAATAAGAGTTTAGACTTTAAAGGTAAGTCCTCCTTGAATTACAATCCAAAAGAGCAAGTCATATCTTGAGGGAAAGCAAAACAAGGAATGCCATGCAGGTATTGTCTCATAACTTTTACGTCCTTTGGATTTGCACTTTTGTACTCGCATCGCTTATATATCTCTTCATTTGCATGTTTTCTCATCTGAGGGTGA
>NC_051399.1:28149205-28169205 GCF_015228065.2 Penaeus monodon
CATATATATTATATATACATACTATGAGCAACAAATTTATATTGTATTTGTAAATCAGTATCCTGTTATATGTGTGCGTGCGGGTGCCTGCGGGCGTTGGTGCTTCAATATCATATATGTATATACATACATATACATATATATTACACACACATGCGCACGCACGCACGCACGCACGCATGCACACACACACACACACACACACACACACACACACACACACACACACACACACACACACACACACACACACACACTCGAACGCGCGCATGTATGTATACATCCTCATGTACATAATGTAAATATACGATGCATTCTCAAGGACAACGAATGCACGTTGGCATTAAATTCCGCTGCTGCGGTCAGACTCCATTACACATGTAAACAAATGATTATGCTGATATTTCATATGCATTTTTTTCATTGACATTCTTCATTAACTAATATCTAGACCAATACCTTAGAACTCATATATGAACTCGCTTCCATCAGAGTTTATTTCAAAATTACCTTGCTTTTGTATTATGATTGATCAGCTGATCGTAATGTAAGGCCAGTACTAGCTATACACCTTTAAGAACACTAAATCAACTTTTTTGTGTGAAATTTCTGTTTATATGTATAAAAGAGTATGATTTAAAACAAATACAATATTTAATATTTTGTCGTGAAAGTGGTCGGATGTGGGTCGAATCCGTTCATTTATTTTTTATTATTCTGCAATATTTAATTATTGGTAAGTGATAATGTTCGAGTCACCGACCGCCGCGTTGTTCCCTTGGGCAAGGAACTTCACCTTGATTGCCTACCTAGCCACTGGGTGGCCAAGCCAGCCCAAGTCAAGTGCTGGTCCCAAGCCCGGATAAATAGAGAATATTACTAAAAAGGTACCACCGGCACTCTCCGTGGAAAGGATAAGGGGACCCTAAAACAATACTATTCCAATGAGCATCACAACATTGGAATAAAGCTACAATTAAGTATCATGCTGTGACCACGGCGGCTCAGACATGAACCTACCGTTAAAAGAAGTGATAATGTTAATGTTAATGATAAGTTCTGTTACTGTTTAGTGAAAACGTGAAGTGTTGTTATTGTTTAGTGAAGAATAAAAGCGATTAAAATGTGTGAATTTATTCAGTTGTCTTGAGTCTTTTTCGGCAGAAATGTGATTTTTTTCTGTCAGTGATCAGTGAAAATATGAAAAACAAAAGCGATTATAATATATGTGAAGTGATTATGTAATGTAAGTTCAGTAAATAATACCAACAAGAAATCTGCGCAGAGGATTTTAAATAAAGCAGTTGCAGGTAACGCACCATTACTAAAATGTACTGACATTACTCATAGTGCAGAATGGTTATACAACATATAATGATGATGATGATAATGATGATGATGATCGCCATCGTCATCGTCATATGGGTTGAAACTTAGGTACGGAGGGACAGATTTGTTCAGAAAGATAATTTAGATATTTTGACCTTGCGCAAAATATTAAGCAAGGCAACAGAAGAAAAAGGGTTTGTGTTTTACCTTCAAGAGATATTTTATGCTGGGCTTCATGCATTCCAAACCATAGCACGAAACGTTGCATGGTGTAATCCAAGGGAAACAATAGGGTAATTTTAAAAGCAATAAATTACTTATTTGAATTATTTTATTTTAATACAGGTCATACAACTACAAAATTATTATCAGGTAGAAACTTTACGAACAGTGAAGGAGAAAGAAGAGAAGGAGAGGAAGGAGAAGAAAAATGAACACGAAGTCAGTAATCACATCGGTTTTGGAATACATATGTTGTTTTAGATACACCTTGGTTTATTCATCATTAAAACTTTATTCATTAGTATCTCGAACCAGAATGGGATTGTTGCATCTGGTTCTCAAGACAAGGAACACAAACTGCGGGACAATATTCTTATGTAAGTGCATTTTCCGTTGCATGAAATTACTGCATGTTATTTTACTGCATAAGAAGAGAGGGAGCTAGTTTGAGCCAGCTTTGGTGTCCTTTTGCTTGGCCGTTATGTTTAACATTAGCAACATCGCTGAGGATGTTCATACGCTGATATTAAGCAAGCAAACTATTATCCGAACCGGAAGCATTATATAGTATAACAAAAACTGAGAAAAATATAACAATAGTAATTGTAGAAGACTTCATTACTGATTTTTTTCTTATGTCGTATGTGTTACATACATACACGCACACACATCATCCCCCACCAAATACAACATGTATATAAAAGATATACTTTAAAAAGGACCCCTCTACCATATAACCTACCCCGATGGTTAGGTTAGGGTATAGAGGATAGGTGCCAGTACATTGTTGGCGCTATAATTATATTTAGGCTGCTTATTTTTGTTTAAATTACTTCTAGACGATACGCGCATCACACTTTGTTGGAAAACTTTTAGATTATTCAAAACTTATACCGAGGTCGTAATATCAGGCAAAGGGTATGCTAATTCCCTCGTGCGGACACTCACGTGTATGTGTGTGTATGTGCATGTATTTATAGAAAGACGAGTATCTAGAGAGAAAGATAGAATAATAGAGCGTCACAATTTACTCAAGAAATTCTTTATATTCTAAGTATTTAATTATGGAATCTATATATTCACTTTTACTCGAGGAATTAGTTATTTCATATGCAATCCATTATTACGGAATATATTTATCACTCTTTAGCTCGAGATATTGTGTTTATTTCATGAGCAATTACGTTTGTTTCATGAAATTATTATATGTATTATTTTTCCATATTATTATTAGTGTGATATTAATATTATTACTTGTCATTTTATTTTAATGATTGTAATATTACTTTCTTTTAGTTTTATTCTCGTTTATTGAGAAAGGAAACTCCGAGCCACTGAGAGAAATAATGGAGAGATAAATGCAGGGAATAATTTCACTCATTATTTGTTATTATAAATGATGGCCTACACATTCACCCCCGTCACTCACCTTCCGCTTTACAAGTCAATCTTAAAGCTAGATTAACAGCACTAATACAGTCACATCACCAATAGTCATTTCACCGAGTCATTTCATTTTCCGCAGTCACGTATTTCGCACTGCACGAGAAATAGAGAAAGAGGGAAAGAGTGAAAGAGAGAAAGAGAGAGACAAAGGCAATGACACGAGTCGCTTGCTGCCCCCGCTGGACCTTTGCCTGTCATTTGCTTTTGCACTGTGTAATTGCATGTATTACATAGGCGAAATATCGAGAAGAGAAAAGAAGAGAGAGAGAGAGAGAGAGAGAGAGAAGAGAAGAAGATGAGAAGGGAAGAGAGAAGCCGGAGAGAGGAGGAGAGAGAGAGAGAGATTGATTGATTGATTGATTATTTAAAATTATATGCTGCATCAAAAGCTGAGGTCATTAGCGGCGAAGACCTTTAGAATGAAATGTTAAAATATTTAAAACGTTAAATACATCAATAAATGTTTTAAAATAACAATAAATTGAAAGGTGGAATAATGCATGCCTCCGTCATACACGATGTGACCTCGAGGCTGGTCAGGAGGATTGTATATAACAATATATATGAAAATAAGCATAAATATTATGCCTAAATGTATAATTTGCATAACATATCATAATATATTATATTGAAAACATTAGTCATGTGCGACCGTTAATGGCTCCTGGCATCCCTCACAAAGTCCTTCACTTTTAGCCATCATCGGCCCATGAGTCAGTCTTGTGTGCCCGATTCTTAATCTTGCTGATACAACTCTACGTGTCGGTTGGGATGGATGCTAGTCACCCAACTGCCAAGGGTATATATAATCTCTTGCAGTTTGTTTCTAGAGGTATGCCTCTAGATGTGTGGGAGAGGAAAACAAGCATCACAGGTGAGCGGCAGCTAAATCGGCCTTCCGGTCAGCTCGCTGATTCCCACTGATACCAGAATGCGCTGGCACCCAACACAGAGTTATCTTTTTACGTGCTGACATCAGTGCAAGCCAATCTTGAACCTCCCTCTCCACTGGATGTGATGAGTTTAAGCTCTTGATTGCTTGCAAGGCACTATGAGAGTCACAATATATTACAACAGAATGATTGGCAATATCTCTAGTCATCTTGATTACTGCAAGGATGGCATGTAACTCTGCAGTGAAGATCGAGGCTGCTAGAGAAAGACTGCCAAATGCAGTCTTGAGGCTGCTAGAGAGACTGCTCACTCTGCCAAGCCCACACAGTTTTCAGATTTCGAACCATCTATGGATATTGGATCTGATCCTTGGTACTTAGAAGAGTGTTGAAGAAATCTTTCTGACTTCTGCTTCGAATCTTTCCCCTTTCCCAATTCCGACCAAATCTAGCTCGACTTGATTAATCCAAGAGAGGAATTGGGGAGTTCCAACAGCCAGAACCTTAGTGAAATTTTAATTAAGAGCTTCCACAAGATTCCTCATTCTCCTACCATAGGATCGGCTATCCTCAAGAGGGTTGAAAATTAATCAGGAGGTAGGAGATCCAGGAATCCTTTGTAGTCTCGTGTAGTAAATCATGTTCATGTAGTCCCAATGTAATGAAAGAGGTGGTTCTCCACTCTCAGCATACAGGGACTCCACAGGTGAAGACCTGAATACCCCTGTACAGATTCTGAGAACTTCATTATGAACCGAATCCAACATCTGGAGAACAGTGGGCGTTGGAGATGAAGAAGTCTCATATCCACAGCCAACTTTACTACGAAAAAGCGCTCGGTAAATCTGCAGAGGTATTGTGCGGTCTGCACCTAAGATAGATGTGAAAGAACCCGCAAAATACTAGGCGCTTTTGTAGCTTTCACTTTCAACAGTTTGATGTGAGTCACCCATGTTAGCCTTGAGTCAAAAATTAAACCCAAGTACTTCACCTCTTGGACAACATGCAGTTGGTTTGCTCCTAAATAGAGGGAAGGTTGGAACTTTCCTCATTTGTGGAAATTTGAATCTGTGGTATGTTTTCCACTGCACAACCTGATTTATTGCAGTCTGCATGGATGTGTCCTTGCACATCCTGTAAGTTTCCCCCCTGAGCAATACAGTGTAAAGTCATCCACATACAGATTACATGGGACAGCACTTGGAACGACCTTCACGATGTCATTTATAACAACGGCAGCCAGGATCACACTTTGGTACCCTCCCTTGTGGGACCCCTTCCAGCTGATCTTCCAGGTTAAAGAAACTTTCCCACCTGACCTCTAGACTTCCTGTCAACAAGGAAGCTTTGTATGAAGGTAGGTAATGCTCCTCTTAAACCAGTGTCATACAGCTTCATGAGTATGCCATGCTTCCAAATAGTATTGTAAGCCTTTTCAAGGCAAAGAAGTCTGCTAATATGTGACATCACTGTGCAAACAAATTCTGTATAGCAGTTTCCATCCTCACAAGTGCATCTGTGGTCGATCTCAATTTTCTAGACCCATATTGATATGGAATCAGCACGTTCTCCTTTTCTAGCAGCCATGTGAACCTGAAGTTTACCATTTTCTCCAGCTTGCAGATGTAGATGGTGAGAGAAATTGGTCTGTAATTCCCTGGTGTGGAAACATCCTTGCCAAGTTTAGGGACAGGAATGATTATAACCTCTTTCCATGTGGATGGCACTGTGCCCTCCCTATAGATCCTGTTGAATAGGTCCAACAAGAACTTTTGGGAGCTCTTCGATAGGTGAGATATGATTTAAGTGAGATATCATCTGCCGTAAGACTGCCTGGGGCAGTCTTTCGGCAGAGCTGCAAAGCAGAGTCCACCTCCTTGTGCAAAACTGGCGTTTGGAAGTTCTGCAATCCTACTGTAAAATGACATTGGGTGTCATTCCTGTTCAGCCCGAAGAGCGGAATATCAGGCAGTGTAAGATGCTCCAGAAGGATTATGCCACCTATCTTCAGAGCAGGTGGTGACATATTCCAGCGATCTTATGCACCTTTTCTCATACCCATGCTAAGGGGGTCCCAGAGTTAATCCAGGAGACATACTGTCTGCAAGACGTCCTTCTAGAATCCCTTAGCACTTATCTTGCCTTGGCTCAGATCTTTTTTATAATGGATCAAGGTTAAATCGCTGGGGCATCGTTTCAACTGCCTTAATGCAGCTTTTCTTGCTTTGACAGCTTGTTGGCATTCATCAGACCACCATGTTACCGAAGGTACTGCCTACTACTTTAGGGAATGAATGCTTCTGCTGAAAGGTGAATTCATGACGTGAAGTGATTATCAACACACTGAACACATTGGAAATCACTCACAGATCCTGTCAATACTGCAATTCATCTAAAAAGATTTCAGTCCGCATGTTCAAGTCGCCTTCTCTGCACTCCATTGGCTGGAATACCGTTCATCTCCTCTAAAAGTATTGGAAAATGGTCGTTTTCATGTAAGTCTTCTATAACCTGCCAAGTGAAAGTCAGCTGTGAATCAAGTGAATCAATTGACAGGTCAAAATTGGAGGATGTCCCATTCTGAATTTGGAAATGTGGGAGTGTCACTTATCAGCAAAACTACATCTACTATTGAGAACAAGGATTCCAAGGCCCTTCCTTGAGGGTTGCACAAAGTGTCTCCCCAGAGGTAATAATGACCATTGGAGTCTCTCGAGAGTAGAAATGGATGAGGCAACTGGCCAAGTAGATCTTCCAAATCATCTGTATTGAGATTATGTGCAGGAAGGTAGATGGATGGAACAGTGTAAGGTCGTGTCAAGCCTATTCTCACAGCCTTCACCTGCAGTGTCATCTGCAGGTGGATGGCCTGGAGGGAATATCCTGATGTACCATTACTGCTACTCCTCCATGAGGTCCAATATCATAGGTTCCATGTCGGGCTTGATCTTAGAATCCTCTCAGGGAAATCAGACAATTTTCTCTGGTCATAATCTCTTGTAGGCATACACAAACTGGGTTACATAAAGCTGCAGTTCTTCCCATTTTTCATGAATACCCTGGCAGTTCCATTGGATTATCGTATCTAGTTCTTCAGGTTGACAAACCACTCTTCATAAGGTGTGGTTAAGGCCTGCCCGACACCTTTAGGCTGTTCATTTCCAGCATCTTGGGAGTACCTTTTGAGGGGTTGTTTACTTAGGAGTACCTGAGGCTTTGCTTCAGGGGCATTCTGCCTAGCAGCGGAGGCCCCTGTGGATGTGGTGGCGGCTGGAGCTGTCACCGTTGAGGTCTCTTGAGCCTTGATGGATGGCTCCAAAGACCTTACTTTGGGAGGAATCTCCTCAATAGAACCCTCACTCCCACTCCGTTTATGGTGGAACAACTCCACTAGAGGCAGTTTCAGCCTTTGAGGACTGAGGTTTAAAGGTAGTGGTAGAGTGTAAGAAGTATTGGAGGATGGGATGGTGGGAAGGAGGATGGGCTAGAACTGAGGCAAAGAACTTACCTGGCTGTGCAAACAGCACACAGGCATGTCACTTTGCCTCTGGAAAACCAACTTTCTCCTTCCTCATTATTATCAATACTTTTTCAAATTTTAACCTTTTATATTGCTTTGAGGAAGCTTCATGAGCTGCTTTGCAGTGGTAACAGCATATAGGACTTGGACAGTTGTCATCACCTTGATGATCTGTTGTACCACACTTTACATACTCGTACATTTTCCTTAAAAAAGCAAGAGTTGGCTCCATGCCCATAACCCTGGCAGTAGAAGCACTGCATAGGGTTGGGAACATATGGCTTTACCTTGAGGTGGTACCATTCCAACTTAGCTGATTTTGGAGGGATTAACGTTTCAAAAGTTAGGAGAGCTGGTGTCAACTGTCCCAAACCACCAACTTTCTTAAAACTTTTTACTGCCACTACATTAAAATTCATTAGTTCTTTTTCCTCATAGTACCTCATCAGGTCTCGGGAAAAGACAATTCCCTTACACTGATTGAGTGTTTTGAGAGGAAAACATGAAAATGTTGCATATTGCATGCAGATGGTCACTCGCATCTGGTGACGAAACCTCAACTATCTGGCTATCATTTCGCTGTAGGGTGATGCAAGGATCATGTTGACACACCTCAACTATCTTCCGATGAATTAAAAATATCAAGGTCCATGATTGATACACCATCAATGGTCTTCACTGCTAGGTATTTATTATATGAAATACTTTCATAATTATCAGGTAAGATTTCCTTAATGGATTGAGGAGGACTTTTCTCCTTACCTGGTTAGGGAGCTCAGGAACCATTATGATTCCCATTCTTGGCCTTTGGAAGTTGGAAAGGTTCCAGAGTGACATGTGGGTTCCACCCACCATGGAGTCCAGTGAGGGGAAACTATAGTTGGGGCTCAAAATCTCCCACCAGCCACAGGGGTAGTGAGGAAATATACGCAGTCACTATTACAGTGCTGATGGCAGTCGCGGGACCTATGCGCTACCGACTGAACAGTACCTGCTTGACCCTAGCTATATTTGACCAGCCGATTGACTTGACCGGGCCTTGATCAAGCCACCTGTCTATCCAGGATAGAGGTGTGTTGCTAGCTGCAAGGTGCAGCGTGCAGCATCGCTCAACCTCCAGGACTCCGTCTCCTAGTAATACGGGACGCCCCCCCCCCCCCCACACACACACGCACCGCGGCAAAGCGGCTCCCATTAGGAGAGAGAGAGAGAGAGAGAGTCGCCTGCTACCCTCTCTGGACCTCTGTCTGTCATTTGCTTTTACACTGTCTGTATTCAGATTTTGGGAATTGTTTTCCAAAATCCACGTACAATGTTTGAATTAGGATTTCCGATAAATCTCCCTTTTCGTTAGTTTCTGCCGACAGGCGCTCGCTGTTGCTGATTTTTTTCCCTGATTTTTATTCAATTTAAAAGATTCAGGTTCATATTAATTTTCCTGGGGATAACACTATTGATAAAAGCATTTTAATAAACATTGTTGATTCGATTACATTCAGCTTGCGTCATTGAAAAAAGAAATAGGCGCATAACATATAAAATGACTCTTATTCGCAATATTTGATATAAAGTGTTCAGTGGAATTTTAGTCTTGTTTAAATGGGACATTACAATTGCATAAATCAATATAATGGGATGTTATAGATTACGTGTTTACTGTTTAATTGACTGCCAGCCCGTAATTATAAATGATTTGTCATAACTGAACTGAACCATGCACGCCAAGATTTATTTTTTCCTTCATTTGTGTTGGTATTTATACCTAAATACTTTTCAAAATCAAATCCTTACGGTATCCTAATTGTGCTGGAGGCAACGGAAATTGCCATTTTCGGGTGACTAACTTCATTGTCTTATTTTTGTGTTCCTTGATGAATATACAAAACAGACGCCCCCGGGTGGGCTCGAACCACCAACCTTTCGGTTAACAGCCGAACGCGCTAACCGATTGTGCCACGGAGGCTTGGGAAGGAATTTAGGGTGAGCTATTTTAACGTTGAACTCAGGTATTTTCTATCACTGCCCTTAATGCTTCATTTTCGTCTCTAATGGTGAGCGGAAGATAATCAGTGAACAGGGATCGAGAAGGAAAATGTGTCTAGAATGGGACTACCAGTTGTCTGTTAGGTTGTCTGAAGTGATGAGTACACGCGTGTTCCTGTAAATGCACTAGGAAGGGCACCTCTCTCTCTCTCTCTTACGCATGTAGGCCTATATATATGTATATGTATATAAATTTTTTTTTCTCTTTTATATATACTGTATGTATATAGGTGCATATATACATATATAAACACATGTATTGTTACATTATATATATATTATATATGTAATATTTATATTATATATGTATATATATATATATAATATATATAATATATATTATATATATATATATATATATATATATATATATATACACACAAACACACAAAGTATATGTATTTATGTGCGCGCGCGCGAACACACACAACACACACACACCACACACACACACACACACACACACACACACACACACACACACACACACACACACACACACACTCATGTATGTATGCATTTATTTATAAATATGTATGTATCTATACATTAGGTATAGATGTAATAGCTGAATTTAAGTAGAATGTCAAATGATATTATCTAAAATAGGAATACGTTTAAAGGAGAACTTAGATGATTGTGACACCTTAGGTACCCAGGGCTTTATCAGTTTTATCGTGGATAATTACTGATTAAATATGATAATTTAGGATCCTGTTAGTCCATCTTGTTATATCAGTATAGTATAGCCTATATTTTATGAAAGTCCTGTAATTTCCCATTTCACTGTTGGCCCAATTGAATTACAAAACCAGGAATGTTATCTAGTCAAGAACTAAAATATTTTTATCATGGGCGTAACGTGATTGGGTTAGAAAGTAACGAGATATATTGAAATAACTCAAATATAAAGTCCTATTTGTTCTAAATTAACATGCCTCCGTGGCACAATCGGTTAGCGCGTTCGGCTGTTAACCGAAAGGTTGGTGGTTCGAGCCCACCCGGGGGCGCTAGTTTTGTTCAGCATTGTGTTTTCTCCGCACAGAGGATTAGATTAATTCTTTCTCCGCAGAATTCTAACGATCTAGCACATACTGTTTATTATCTTTATACTAGGCTACATCGTTTCAATTTTATAATTTCAGGTAACAGCATTTATAGCAATATTATTACATATTAGCAATAACTTTATAAAGCACTAAAAGTTGATGGCAGTTAAACAATGTTAACTTGATTATTACTACGAAAATGCCTTTAAAAATATGGTTCAGTAGTAATAATGACGGTGGTAATGATCATAATGATAATGATAATTATAATGATAATAATAAATAATGATAATAATGATGATAATGATAATACTAATGATAATGAAAATTAGACTGCTTATGATAATGATAATGATAATGTTATTGATAACATGACAACGATGATAATTATAATATATAAGTAACATTGATAATAATCATAGCAATGATAATAATAGAAATCATCAGAGGTAACAGTGATAATATTTCGTAATAATGAAAAGGAGAAATAAATGAAAAAAAAAGTATTTATAGTGCTTATAGTTCCTAGATTGCTGAAGTATCCATGGCGTTCACATTCACCTTGCGGTCATTTCTACTTTGCAGAAAGGGTGTTAAACTTTTGGCTCGCAGGCCAAATATTGCCCTCGGGATGGTCATAAATGGTCCCATGGGGTGACAAGAATTATCAGTCAGTGAAATTATGATCGTCATGAAGGCGAGTAGTATATGACTAGGGGACTGAAAATTCATATTTGCTTATTTCTTAGTGACAATAGTTTCACATATATATAATTAATGATAGCAATATCGCTGTTTATAAAGGAAAAAAAAAAACATATAACGTATGAGTAAAACAGCAACAACAAAAAAACAGTTGTAAACCAAAGACGCAGTTTTAACATTATATATATAAAACACACAATGCACTTAAGAGAAAATGTGGTAAATATTGGATGGTTCATGTTTTTTTCTGCATATAATTGATCTCGTGAGCAAGGAACTCCTCTTTTGATGAAAAATCAGAATGAAATTGTACAGTATAGTGTAGCAGCCCTGAGCAATTGATTTACAAATACTCTTTATCAATAGTGTGATCATTTAATGTTTAATAAATAATAAACATCAAGGTACATGATATTGGTGGCCCTCGAAATGATATCTGTAATGAATAATATGCCATCGTTTCTGTTGTACAGTTTCTCTAAATGTTGCTAATTCTGAAGAAAGAAGTGTCAGGCAAATAAAAGTGTATCGGTTATGTCTTCATAAATCAATATATATATAATAAAGAAACAAACATAGGCCTTGGAAATGATGGACGAAGAGATAGCCTAGTGAACTTTTCGGATGTCATATTTCACGTTGTTTTTAAATAGTACTCGAGATAAATCTAATCCTTGAAGCCATGTCCAGTTACAGTATACAGTAAATAAATACTGCTGGCGAAAACGTTTACTTTAATTTAATTTTACTTGTCATTATTCTCGTCATAGGAGAAGATGTTAAGGATTCTTATTGGATCTTGTAGCTGTAAACACGCCACACTAAACAGGTGGGTGCTTACCTGTTACGACGGCCCTGAATGCTATTGCTTAAAACTTGAATATGTTGGTAAATATATATCATCCCTTTATACGCATGTAACTTTTTACATACGCTATATGCTGGTTCTGTCTGTTTCTTTATACATGGGATATGTTAGGGTACGCTCCAAGGAATGAGATCTACAACAAAGTAAATCAGGAATTCTAAATGGAACGATTTGTAAATATATATTTTTTAATTAGATGAGATTGAAGATAACACCTTTGTATACCATATGTCTGGAATGCCATAAATCACTTGGAGTGTCTATGTTAAGAATCTATTTGTAATGCAAAGAATCTATTTGTAATGCATTTTGATTAATATTTTTGAATGTAAACGGATTTTAATAGACGTTAACGTCTAACGTCTAGCTAACGTTGACACATCTTAAGTTCTAAAAAAAAGAAAAAGAAAAAAAATCGAACAACTGTATCATGGTAAGCAAAACACATCGAAACATAAGTAGGTGATCATTCTATCTTTGTGTGCAAATCCAACCATTATATATGTTTGGGAAATATAGTTGTATAAAATGTACAATATACACGGTGTAGACCTATCTAAGAGAAATATGTATTACAAATATGTTTGCTAAGGAATCTGAAGACCGCATTGTAAGTCAACTCCATAATTTAATATCTTGTAGAGTCAAAATTCTGAAGACATTTTAAAAAGTAATGCCTCCGTGGCACAATCGGTTAGCGCGTTCGGCTGTTAACCGAAAGGTTGGTGGTTCGAGCCCACCCGGGGGCGTAAGTTTTAGTCAATAAAGGCACTGATATGATGTTAACATAGGATGTCGTACGGCGGTGGGGTTGACATATAGAATTTGGATACTGTAAAATCGAGGTTACCATTGTTTTTCTAGGAAATAAGATATTTCTGTTATAACATTAGTATATATGTATTTAGCTATATAAGTTTGACTCTGTACTGGTTAAGAATGTAAATATGATTGCAATAGATGTCAATTCGTAATATAATGCAATGATGGAGACCAAAGATGGATAGGCCTGACAATAATTATCTCTCGTTGGATGCTAGTTCACATTACTGGACCGATTTCATCATTGACATTAGTCATTTAGTTGCCTTGTATAAGAATGGAGAAACGTGTAGCAAATCTAAAAATGTAGCTGTAAGTTCCTGATTTCTAGTTACACTTTGCTGGGGTTATTAAGGCTGTGTATATAAGCAGACCTAAGCTTGAAGATCCTATGATCCATATTCTCATGTCCGAAAAAAAAAAACAAGAAAACAACAACAAAAACAACAACAAAAAACCGTAGGAATCACACTGTTTCACGAGTTTAGTTTTACGACGGAAACCCAATGGAATCGTTAGGATCACCGAACTTCGAAATATTACAGTTGAGGCTTTGGAAGAAAATGTACAAGGTTTTAACTGCAGAACAAGCATGAGAAATAGTTATATCAGTATAGAAAAAGTGAATGGCATTCGATAGTGATTAGCGTGCAGCGGGAAGGAGGAAGGAAGTCTCTGGAATAACTTAAAGAGTCCTACTAAAACTAATTGGCTAAGCCCTGTGAATTTACATTTGCTTAGCTTTGGATACATAAGGCATTCCGGATCCGCAGCTCCCTACAAATGTTGAATTACCACAGGGAGAATATGCAGACTGGTTGCACTACCAAGCATGCCCTTGACATAACTCTGAACTCTTCTCTACTCGAGTCACATCATACCATTATTCTATAATTAGAGTTTGGCAAGGGTCACTTATTTTTTTTAAGGGAACGAATATCTTCACCAGATAGTGCAGTATCTCGTGTGAGGAATAGCATATCTCTCAGGATTACGACATATCTCTTCCATCTTAAGCCTATAAAACTGGCTTTATTACCACTTGGGATTGTTTTTGGTTATTCTTAGAATGTTTTCCCCGTCATTTGTATTGACATTTTAGACAATATTCCACATAAACAATAATTCAATATAAAACTATCATCTATTACACGATTATCAAAATTAATTTTAACTTTAGAGAATGACTATTTTGCGAAGCACGAGAAGTTATTTTACATAAATCCTAATAATTACATTAAAATATAAGTAAGGACAGTATAACGATTTGTAACCTATTTTGGGTTAACACAGAATTTACGCCTCCCTGCTTCATCTGGAAATACAGTAAAACAGGATACTGTGTATTCACAAGGTGCACCATTGCAAAAATGTAATTTTGAACAGGGTATGACTTTTACCAACTTTTTGCTGGCAGGCAAGTTTTGATCCAACCTGTATCGAAGAGACGTAAAGAGGTGGAAATATATTTTTTGTAATCATATCAATATGAACTAGACTTAGATTTATATAGGTAGGAGAGAGAGAGAGAGATAGTGAGAAAGAGAGAGAGAGAGAGAGAGAGAGAGAGAGAGAGAGAGAGAGAGAGAGAGAGAGAGAGAGAGAGAGAGAGAGAGATTTAGTAATGGCTAATCAGTTGGAGTCAGGATGGATATGTAGGCTTCTCTTGTTTTGAACATTGAAATTTACTGCTTAACTCTATATATATCCACTTCCTTGTGGATATGTATAGAGATATCGCTGATGCAAATTTTCAGTTCGTACTCATAGACGTACCGAAGCCAGAAGACAGGTATTTTAAATTACAAGCGAGTTTCATTTTCATTTTTGTTTCCTGATAGCCTTGGTCCGTGTTTTGATGTAATCTCTTCCCCTTCACACACACACACACACACACACACACACACACACACACACACACACACACACACACACACACACACACACACACACACACAAGCGCGCGCGCGAGCGTGCATGTGATGTGTACGTGCATGATATCGATTATGCTTAAATATAGTATTTAGATGTAGATATGTGTAACATATATGTATACACACATAAATATAGTTATACAGTATATAGATCTATATGTACATAGACAAATGTGTAGAGACATATAGATTTTTTTTGCATCCATGACATCTTTAAGATATTTAACTACACATGCAATGTGCGTTTCTGCGTGGAAGTATGGGAGTGTTGTAAGTACAACCGAAATGTACCTGAACACTTTTTCTTTTTCTTTTAACTCTAGGTGGTGTTAATGAGTTTATAGACAGCGTTAGTTTAGGTCTCTGTGTGTAAACAAACTTGGCAAGCGTTTTCTCTATAATCGAGTAGCACACAAACTGATATTAACCTCTATAATTTGAACACCAAAAGCATACATCATTAAAAAAATACGGTACATGTGTGTAAGTGTGTGTATGTGAGTCTTCGGATTCATATAAATTTATATATATATGCACCTATGTGTATTTATACACATGTGTGTGTGTGTGTGTGTGTATGTGTGTGTGTGTGTGTGTGTGTGTGTGTGTGTGTGTGTGTGTGTGTGTGTGTGTGTGTGTGTGTGTGTGTGTGTGTGTGTGTGTGTGTAATAATAATAATAATAATAATAATCGGTTTATTGATTTTCATGCAGCCAGAGGCTGAAAATATACATAGAAATACAGATAGAGAGACAAACTATATATACATAAACATATAAACAACACATAACAAAGTAAACTAACAATCAATAACAACAAAATAAACAGATAAACAAAAGCCAAGTACAAAATCAGGTGTGTGTGTGTGTGTCTATGTCTATACACACACCTATGCATATTTATGTTTGTGTACGGATATGTGTATATGCATACACAGATATACATGTATATACATATAAATATATATGTTTATATATGGACATACATATATAAATACTTATCTTGAAAACCATGAACGTCGATACGGGCTCTCGAGAGTGTTTATCTACAAGGTCACACACGAAAGTTAAGATTTGTAGGAAATAGTAGAGTATGCAGAACCTTTGAATTTTAACATAAGCAAAGCAGATAGAGGAAGGAATTTAATGCGTAGAAAAACGGTGTGACTACGAGTATAATTAAGTACGGGAGTATCAGCACAGTGGTATATTAAAATTGTCATATCTGCTGCAACCATGATTACATCAAGCCTCCGTGGCACAATCGGTTAGCGCGTTCGGCTGTTAACCGAAAGGTTGGTGGTTCGAGCCCACCCGGGGGCGCTAGTTTTTCAAACTTCATGTTATGCGCGTTTACCCAATTAGGCAACATATGCTAAAAAATACGTCAGAAGTCATAGACGTTAATCATTCATCACATAGAATCGTCTGAGAGAGTGTACACCCAAAATGTTCAGGAAATTATATGTTAACCGGATTGACTGACATATATAGTATACTGTACAAAATGCATACACTGTACACTGGAAAAGCACTCTACCGTGTTGATACTATGGTAGAAAAACCCACAATGCACAAATAAGATTTATTAAAATCGAGACAACAGTTTCAAACTTCTGGATTCCATCTTCAGGCGTGAAGATGGAATCCAGGAGGATTTTGAAACATTTTCATTTTCAATAGTTATATTTTTGCGCATTGTGTTTTTTCTTTCTACCACTGTACAATGTATGGTATACTGTACAAAATGAACGAATATGACGTTTCGAGGAAGCGTTTGAAGAAAGTGATACCTATGTGCACTGCATACCCAATGGGGATCAGACTTTCACCAGCAAAACGTTGCGTCGCCCACGCGTGACCTGTAGGTACTGATTTAACCCCAAGGTAAGCGAACTTTTACGGATAGTTGCCGAGTTACCGTATACCGTTTCCCATGTGTCTGTGCATTTGTGTGTATATGTGCTTATTTATGTGTGTGTGTGCGCGCGCATTTGTTTATGTGTGCGCATGTGTGTACATGGAGAGCGTGTTGCGCATGCGCATGTGTACATGGAGACCGTGTTGCGCATGCGCATGCTTACATGTAATTCTTTAGAGCTTAGCTTCTATAAAGTGGCAAAATAAGGTTACAGTGCATGTGCTTTGGCCGTTCTCGTGACCTGGATAATATTTTTTTCCTTGTTCCGTGACATGGCGCAACAGCCTCGTTTACTGGAATCGGTACTAAAGATTCCTCCGTTTTTTTCCTCAATTGGCAATACATTATATTTTTTCATTTTCCCTATGCAATTAAACACAACAGAAAAATGAACGCAACTTTTCTTTGCGCGTCTCGCAAGATGCTTCATATTAATCGTTATTTTTAGCACCTCGCATTCTCGTGTTCAGTGAGAGGAAGGAAGTGATGTTCCTGTTGCCTAACGAAGATGCTTGTGCATTAGGATAGATATACGGAATAAACCCTTTAGGAGCTAGCATAATGTTAATCAGTAACGCTTTACTAATTGATATGTTTTTTTTATTATGCAATAGCATGATACGTAGGAAATAGAATGACATTGTATATGAATACAAAAATAAAAAAAATACTCTTAGTTTTTAAAGCATGCGATTAAAGTGTTTTTTCCCGGAATACAGAGTGATTTTAAAAATTTTACAGCATGAAAAGTGATAGTCCTTTTAACAAGCCTTGGAGATTAGCAAGGAGACGAAAAGAAATGGCTATTAATGTCACAACGACCCTTGCCAGTAAGATAATAAAGTGGCGTTTTGATAAATCCAAGGGGTTTGTACATTAAAAACCATTTTTTTGTGAGAACATGCTTATTGAATCGCCATTCTCACTGTTTCTTGTCAGTATTAGATTTTTTTTTTATTTGAACAGCCTTAGTGTGTATGATTAAGCAAAAAGTGATTTTTTTAATATATATTCCCTTAATACTGCATTGTGAATGCAGCCACTCTATAGGCATGCTAGCCCTTCATGGAACTATGGTGGCAACTTTTTTAAAATATAGATTTTTTAAAAAACCGAAGATAAAGGGAAAACAGTTACCAACTCAAACATGGCTAAAGGGAGTAATGCAGTTGGAAAGTTAGGTCATTGTAACATACTTGAAAGTCAAGGTCTATCGCGAATTTTAAGGGGCAACATGAAATAACCGTCGCTATACCATCCAATGACTACAATAAAAAATGACAACCCCACACTTTTTTGGTGTGGATGTGTGTTGGAATGCTTGAGGTCATTATGAAACAGTAATGGCAAAACGGGAAAAGCTTCTCAGGAAAATATAGCAATGCAGTATAAAAAACGGTGAGGAAGTCACCTATTCATATATGCAAATTGATTACTTCGATTCACAATATTGAGCATCAACTGATAGCGTCCATAGAGGAGGGGCAGGGGTTGCGGGGTCCACTCGAGGGCAAGATGTCCTACAGGCAGAATGGAAGGGGGGTGAAGTGAACAGAGAGAGAGAGAGAAAGAGGAGGAAAAGAGAGAAGAGAGAGAGAGAGAGAGAAGAGAGAGAGGAGAGAGAGAGAGAGAAGAGAGATGGAGGAGAGATGGGAGAGAGAGAGAGGAGAGAGAGAGAGAGAGAGAGAGAGAGCACCAGAAGGGTAGCAACACTTGGATTAGGATGCAAATGGCCCAGGTGGTATTGCCGCATATGTTGATGTTTGGATAAAGGTTTCAGTCAATTTTGTCATATCGGCCCATCTTGCAAAGATCACCTGCATTTTTTAAATCAACATGTCACATGACATGCCATTATTTGTATTTTAACTCGATAGCCTTCAGGTATATGTTAAGATGTCAATTTTACATATTTTCAACACTGAAATAAGGTCATATTTTCGTGTCATTTTTTATGCGATACATGCATATAGCGTGAGAAGGCAAAAGACAACAAGACAGAATTCTTATCCTGAGGCCTCATACTCTTGCTTAAAGAATTGCTATCCTGTGGGCTCTCGTACTCTTGCTTAAAGCGTGGATTCCCCACAACGAGTGTCTCGTGTCTCCGCGTCTCAGGTCAAGGTAAGCTTATACTCATGGTCTCTCAAGGTAGGCTTCTTATTGTCTCTCCCAGCCGACCTTTCCCTCTTATATACACCGTTTATATCGTGGATCTTTTTATGCGTATTGAGAGGTGTTTTAACAGCTTTATTAGGCTTCCAGTATTGCTGCTGATTATATGGTTTGTTTCAACTGAATGGAGAGCTACCACGAGTTCGGACTTTGTCGGGATATGAAATTGGTTCTGATTGTGATTACATGACGGGTGCTCCAGGAAACCAAGTCATGTTGCTCCAACGGGTCCCTGGAAGTCTCGGTCACGCGGTTCGCGACGGCATTCCTTGCAGAAGTCGCTCGTTCATTAGCAAACAGTATGGATTATAATGTTTACATCAGACCTTAAAATGTTATTTGAAAATATGACGTGAGAGTTAATGCCGAAGGTTGAAGTCCTATATTTTTTCTTCTATAATTTGCGTTTTTGTTATACTTTTATAATTGTATTAATAAATGGCCTCATGATCTCATTAGATTTACACAGAGGTCTACCGAGACTGTGACTATTTACTTTTGGGGAGACATTGCGGCGAAAGTAGGGAAGAGGAAGCCTTAAGCAAGATTAAATATCATGAAGTCGCAATCATGCCTTTGATAAAATGTTTGTGTGCTTGTGGCGGTAAGAGATGAAGGTCAGTAAGTTTCTTTAGTTTGAGGACTCCATAAATGTAATTGGATGTCTGTTTATTCATAAAACTGACTTTACTGTATGTTTTCCATCTCCCAAGAGAGGACATGTACATACAAGCACGCATAAGAACACACACACACACACACACACACACACACATACACACACACACACACACACACACACACACACACACATATATATATTATATAATATATATTATATATATATATTATATAATATATTAATATATATATATATATATATTATATATATATATATATATATATAATATATATATATATATCCTACTATGATTATATATATATATATATATATATATATATATATATATATATATATATATATATATGTATATATATATATATATTTATATATATTGTGTGTGTGTGTGCGCGCACGCGCAGCACTATCTATATCCATCTATTTATATCTCT